>NC_080545.1:6793635-7033635 GCF_028640845.1 Ahaetulla prasina
GGTGACGGGAACGATGAGAAGGTTAATAGTAGTGCAGATTTAGTAAATAGTTTGACAGTGTTGAGGGAATTATTTGTTTAGCAGAGTGATGGCCTTCGGGGAAAAAACTGTTCTTGGTGGTTTAAAAAGGAGATGACTGAGGTTCAGAACCAAATTAAAATGACTTATTGCATGTTACCTTGACTGTTTTCACCTACAAAAAAAAAGCTTATAAATTAATGATAAATACACTGTTTTGGACAATTTTCTCTAATTGAAGGTAGCTCTCCATTTACAATCATTTGCTTAGCATTACAACGATATTGAAAAACGTCACCTAATGACCATTGTTTCACACTTATGACCATTGTTCATATGTTCTACAGAGGAATTGTTGAGTCTGTCATTTGCACCTCTATAACTGTCTGGTTCAGTTTTGCAACCCAACAAGAAAGACACAGACTTCAGAGGATAATTAGAACTGCAGAAAAAATAATTGCTACCAACCTGCCTTCCATTGAGGACCTGTATACGGCACGAATCAAGAAGAGGGCCATGAAAATATTTACAGACCCCTCGCATCCTGGATATAAACTGTTTCAACTCCTACCCTCAAAACGACGCTATAGAGCACTGCACACCAGAACAATTAGACACAAGAACAGTATCTTCCCTAAGGTCATCACTCTGCTAAACAAATAATTCCCTCAACACTGTCACACTATTTACCAAATCTGCACTACTATCAATCTTCTCATCGTTCCCATCACCAATCTCTTTCCACTTAGGACTGTATGACTATAACTTGTTGCTGGCAGTCCTTATGATTTATATTGATATATTGACCATCATTTGTGTTGTAAATGTTGTACCTTGATGAACGTATCTTTTCTTTTATGCACACTGGGAGCATATGCACCAAAGACAAATTCCTTGAGTGTCCAATCACACTTGGCCAATAAAAAATTCTATTCTATTCTATTCTATTCTATTCTATTCTATTCTATTCTATTCTATTACAACATCCCCAGGGACACATGATCAAAATTCAGATGCTTGGCAACTGACTCACATTTATGACGGTTGCAAGGGGTCGCGTGATCACCGTGTTCCTAATTTAAAAACTAGCAGCGATTCACTTAACAACGGTGGCAAGAATGCTCATAGATTGGGACATAATTCACTTAACAACGGTCTTGCTTAGCAAAGGAAATTTTTGGCTGAACTGCGATCATATATCAAGGCCTCCAATAGTTGTGGGAGCTTCATCATTGGAAGCTTTCAAGAAGATACTGGACTGCCATCTGTCAGAAACGGTGTAGGGTTTTCTCCTTGAATGGGGGTTGGGTTGGACTAGATGACCTACAAGGTCCCTTCCAACTCTTCTGTTAGTCTGTTAGACTGCCTATTCTTCTCTTCACAATGAAATTATATATTTCAAATAAAATGGCATTTTGGGTGATTAAGTTACTGTTTGCTAAGTTATTAATTTACAAAGTTATTAATTTACTAAGTTATAAATTATTAATTTACTATTTACTAAGACTGTATTACTATTACTCTTCCTATTCTTCCTATTAACTATCTCCTTTCTTCTTATGACTATAACCTTGTAACTTTGTTGCTTGTATCCTTACGATTTATATTCATATTGTTTCCTGATTGCTTATTTGTGCCCTATGACTATCATTAAGTGTTGTACCTTATAATTCTTGACGAATGTATCTTTTCTTTTTATGCACACTGAGAGCGTATGCACCAAAACCAATTCCTTGTGTATCCAATCACACTTGGCCAATAAAGAATTCTATTCTATTCTATTCTATTCTATTCTATTCTATTCTATTCTATTCTATTCTATTCTATTCTATTCTATTCCATTCCATTCCATTCCATTCTATTATTCTATTCTATATTTTCTATTCTATTCTATTCTATTCTATTCTATTCTATTCTATTCTATTCTATTCTTGCGTGTATCTTTATGATTTATATTGTTTTATTTAAATTCCTAGTATAATTTATGTTGCTAGCTTATTTAGTATCCTATGAATACCACTAAGTGTTTTATTTTAGGATTTATGATGAATGTATTTTTATGTTGACTACGATCGTGCTTTATCACTTATAACTTGTATGTATACTGAGAGTTTATGCACCGGAGACAAATTCCTTGGCCAATAAAGAATTCTATTTGATTCTAAAGGAACCTAGTTAAAGCTTGAGAACTGGGCTAGCCCATTAAGCCACGATACGGTTTTGCTGCTTTGCAGCGAGGTTCAGCACTCAATTTAATTAATTTCTCAGTTAATTTCTGAATTAATCTAGCCCGTTGCTGCTGGCTCAAGCCAAGAAATTGGGGTTTTTTGTTTTTTTTATTTTTTATTTCTTTTTGTCACAACAGTATACACAAACATTGTCATAAATAAAACAACATATCTTCAAGAAAATATAAATACATATAAGTAAAAAAAAATATGCATCAACTATATTAATTTGATATAATGAAGGGAACTTATGTGCTCTTATGCCAATTGTGTATCAGTGCAAAGCGGGCCGCGGGGAAGATAAAATAATTTCAAGGCCAAATTCTGGAATATCTTCCCGGAGATCCTGCGGGGGAGGACAAACTTCACACAACCGGGAACGGCGCGTGCAAAGAAGAAACATGAGAGTTTAATCTCACGAGTTGAGTCTCCAGAAATAATCCCGGAAGTGCAGTGTGGATGCAAAAGCCACCCGCTCTCTGCGCTAATACGCTTCATAGAGCCTAGTGGGAATGGTGGGACGGTTGCTCTCAATACACTTCTGGTTCCCATTCACATTCCTCTAACGTGACTATCTTGCTTCTTTTTGTCCTGACTCTATGGCAGGCCTCCACTCCGGCTTGGTGCTACTTTCCCGGCGTGGCTGCACCCTCGTGATGCTGTGGACGAAGGCTCATCGGGACAAAACCGAGATCGAGGCAAGGGCCTCCTCGCGTCGCTCCGCCCGTTTCCACTCAAGAGCCCCTAACATGGCTGCCTGGTTCTTCCTAGTCTGTCTCTATGGCAGATTCCTAGCACGGACAACCACCAGCAGCAGCAGCAGCAGCCGCGCATCCGGTCCGTCTCTTTTAAGTGTCCCTTTTCTGCTACTGACAGCTTCCGCTTTCCCACTTTTCCCCCACGCCCACCAGGGCCACTCATTCGTTCCCAGCCCCTATCATGGCCGCCTGCTTTTTTTTTTTCTTTCCTCTCCAATCTCTATTGCTCCCTATTGCATCCTGTTGTTGTTACCAGCGCTGGAGAGCCCTCTGGCGGCCGAGTTTGGCATTGCAATTGGGAAACCAGGAGAGAATTCAAAGTGGTCCTAAACTTACGACTAGAATTAAAGCTCAACTTTGTAGACCCAGCTTAAGTTTCTGGACTGGAGCAGGATGCAAGTGTGTAGAAGAAGATACACAGGTAGTCTTCAATTTATGACCACAGTGGAGCCCCACATCTCTGTTGCAAAGTGGGACATTGGTTAAGTGCGTTTTTGCAGAGTTGGAAAGTTGGAGATGCAATAGTTTGTTTGTTTTTAATTTACATTTATATCCCGCCCTTCTCCGAAGACTCAGGGCGGCTTACAGTGTGTAAGGCAATAGTCTCATTCTATTTGTATATTTACAAAGTCAACTCATTGCCCCCCCCCAACAATCTGGGTCCTCATTTTACCTCCCTTATAAAGGATGGAAGGCTGAGTCAACCTTGGGCCTGGTGGGACTAGAACCTGCAGTAATTGCAGGCAGCTGTGTTTTAATAACAGGCTTCTTACAGCCTGAGCCACACCGCGGCCCTCAGATGTCCCAAAGGTTCTTTTTTCAAGAGGCAATTTGGAGTATCTGGGTTTT
This sequence comes from Ahaetulla prasina, assembly GCF_028640845.1. NCBI lineage: Eukaryota > Metazoa > Chordata > Lepidosauria > Squamata > Colubridae > Ahaetulla > Ahaetulla prasina. The sequence goes on from NC_080545.1 coordinate 6,797,489, forward strand.
TTCTTTGAAGACATTTCGCTTCTCATCCAAGAAGCTTCTTCAGCTCTGACTTGGATGGTGGGGAAGGGAAAGATTGATACTCCATGCAGACAGCTGGTCATTTGCATTCTTTTTAGAGAGTCGTTGAGACCACTTGGAGGTCTGTCTGTGTCCTCAGGGTCACCTGAGTGGTGCAAATGGATGTGGAGCCTTCTTGGAACTGTTGAAAGGACCTGTGTTGTAGACTGGAGATAGATAATATAATATCTCTCCCCGCTCTGTTGAAAGACGGCTGTTCAAGTTTGACCTAGATGGCCTCTTTGAACCCCCTCTTTCAAACCAGCGGTCCTCTCTGTCCAAAATGTAGACTTTACTGTCTTCAAAAGAGTCGCCTTTGTCTTTTAAATGCAGATGAACTGCTGAATCTAGTCCTCATGGGTTTGTTCTCCTATGTTGTGCCATGCGTTTCTGAAGTGGTTGTTTTGTTTCCCCACCAATTATACTAGTAGGTTGCTCAATGTCTATGGAGATTCTCAGTCATGGTTGTCCCAAAGGTGCTTTTTCAAAAGGCAACTGGACTTGGTTTATGTTTGCTTGAAGACATTTCACTTCTCATCCAAGAAGCTTCTTCAGCTCTGACCGAACAGTAAGGAATGGAAAGAATTATACTCCTTGCAGATGGCTGATCATTGGCATCTTTTTAGAGGGTCGTTGAGGCCACTTGGAGGTTTATCTGTGTCCTCAGGGTCACCTGAGTAGTGCAAATAATTCCTGTAGTCTGCCATTTTTTCTGGAAATCCGTTCATACTCTCACACCATTCGAAGGCATGTTCATCCCAAATTGCATTGCTAAAAGTCTCAATCTTCCAGGTCATGGTTGCCCCAAAGGTGCTTTTTCAGGTGGCAACTGGACTTTCTGTTTCTTTTTTTCTTTGAAGACGTTTCGCTTCTCATCCAAGAAGCTTCTTCAGCTCTAACTGGATGGTGGGGAGGGAAGGATACAATGGGAGATTGCCACTCTGGCAGAGTTGGGGGGATTTATTTATTTTATTTTGTCACAACAATATATGTAGGTATCATACAAAAAGATTATATAGTAAATAAACACATATATGGGTAAATATAAGGAGGTATAAGCATATATATAGGAAGAAGAAAAGAAAAACAATCGGACAGGAACGGTAGGCACATTTGTGCGCTTATGCACGTCCCTTATGGTCCTCTTAGGAATGGGGTGAGGTCAATAGTAGAAAGTTTTTGGATAAAACTTTTAGGATTATGGGAAGAGACCACAGAGTCAGGTAAAGTATTCCAAGCACTGATGATTCTGTTACAGAAGTCATATTTTCTGCAATCTAGATTAAAGCGGTTGGCATTAAGTTTAAATCTATTAGTTGCTCTAGTATTATTGCAATTAAAGCTGAAGTAATCTTTAACAGGAAGGACATTACAATAGATGATTCTGTGAGTTAAGCTTAGGTCTTGTCGAAGGCGACGGAGTTCCAAGTTTTCAAAGCCTAGGATTTCGAGTCTGGTGGGATAAGGTATTTTATTGTTTTCAGAGGAATGGAGAACTCTTCTTGTAAAATATTTCTGGACACGCTCAATTGTATTGATGTCAGAAATGTGGTGAGGGTTCCAGACAGATGAGCTGTATTCTAGAATTGGTCTAGCAAATGTTTTATATGCTCTGGTTAGTAGTGTAGAGTTTTTGGAAAAGAAGCTACGCAAAATTAGGTTTACAACTCTTAGAGCTTTTTTTGCTATGTCGTTGCAGTGGGCTTTGGCACTTAGATCATTTGACATGAAAACTCCAAGGTCTTTGACGGGATTATTTATTTATTTATTTATTTTATTTAATTAGATTTTTATGCCGCCCTTCTCCCGAAGGACTCAGGGCGGTTTACAGCCAGATAAAAACAAAGCAATATAAATACAAGATAAAACAATGTTTTATGGGTGATGGATGGGGTGATTGATTGGCTTCTTCTCTTTCAAAGGTTACAGCATTGGTGGGAGCGATGTACCAAAAAGTAAAGACGACTAATAAACGCATCAGTATCCTAAACTTTGGAAAATCACGGAAATGGTGAGCGTTGGTCTGAGTTTCACCCTCAGCCTCTCTGAAGAGTAGCTTTGGTTTGTTAAATCATCGTTTTTACTTAGTCTTGGTAAAAATGACACCAAGTTTAAAAAAAAAATTGAAGCAACCGTGGAAGTCAGTTAAAATGAAGGACTGGGGAATCAATTTCGAAGTGAAGTTTGAAGAAGAGATGTGTGTTGACCTTAGGCTTACAATCTTGGGTGGGAGGACAAAGAGTCGCTCTCCAGGGTCCTGATCCACAGTCTGAGGGCTGTGCAGGGGAAGGCCCTTTCCTAGGGATTCTGGACCCAAGGAATGTTCAAAAGAACCTCCACCGGCATCAAAATAAGGGTCAACGTTGATATGAGATTACCTAGTTGGGTAATGAAATGCCTGCAAGAAAACAGCCAAGCTCAGAGGGCACAAAGAACCCCACAATCCTTCTCCTCTTCTTCCCCTCCTCCTCCTCCTCTCCACAAACTCCACTCCCTCCTAGCACTGGTGAGGTTACCTAGTTGGGTAATGAAACGTCTTGTGAGAAAACTGCCAAGCTCAGAGAGCACCAAGGGCCCCACAGTCCTCCTCTTCCTCCCCTTATCCTTCGCTTCCATCCACAAACCCTTCTAGCTTAGGGCCTGGATACTTACGGGACCGCCTGCTGTTACCACATGCCTCCCACCGACCCGTACGCTCTCACAGAGAGGGACTTCTCAGGGTGCCGTCCGCCAAACAATGTCGGCTGGCGGCTCCCAGGGGAAGGGCCTTCTCTGTGGGGGCTCCCACACTCTGGAACGAGCTTCCCCCGGGGTTTACGCCAAATACCTGACCTTCGGACCTTCCGTCGCGAACTGAAGACACATCTTTTCATTCGCGCGGAGCTGGCTTGAATTGAATTTTATCAATTTTAAATTTTTCTATTAATTAATTTTAAATGGGGTTTTAGTTTTTTATATATTTTAATTTTTCAGGCTAGTTTAAAATAAGTTTTTTAATTTGCATTTTAAATTGTACATTGTATTACCTGTTTTATTTTTGCCTGTACACTGCCCTGAGTCCTTCGGGAGAAGGGCGGTATAAAAATCAAATAAATAAATAAATAAATAAAATAAATAGCACTGGTGAGGTTACCTAGTTGGGTAATGAAATGTCTTGTGAGAAAACAGCCAAGGTCAGAGAGCACCAAGGACCGCCCTGGAAGCGGATATCCATGTCCCGATCCAAACAAAGTAGTCATGATTAATAAGGAGAGATCTAACAACTCTGTCAAGATAGTCTCTGAGGAACTGATTCCTCTTCAGGACTGGGGTCAGAGGTGGCATTCAGCTGGTTTGTACCAATTCGGGCGAACCAGTAACGACTGTAATGACATCACATTTTCAAGGCCGAGCGCTTGTATGAAAGGCGCACACGTGCGGCGAACCAGTGGTAAGAATATGTGAAACCCACCACTGACTGGGGTTCACATGGGACAAGGGAATCATAGTCATCTGTCAGGGAAGATCTGCCCATCCCATCCCACCCCTCATTCTAGGGTCACCTTTGGTAGGTAGTCCACGGGAGAAGTTTACCCAGAATTACAAGATTCTAACTTTATTGTAAGGTTACATGAAGAGAATCTTTCAAGTCTTAAAGTCCATCTCTCCCGACTCACTCACCTTTATGGTCCAAGGCACTAGTCCCTTCTGAGGTGTTTACCATGGTCCCATTCCTTCTGCAGACTCGACTCCCTTCGCCTGTTGGAGAGAGAGAGAGAGAGAGAGAGAGAAAGACAAAGAAAGAGGGAGAAAGGCAAAGAGAAAGACAGAGGGAAAGAAAGAGAGAAAGGCAGAGAGAAAGAGACAGAAAGAAAGAAAGTCAAAGAGAGAGAAAAACAAAGGGAAAGAGAAAGAGAGAGAAAGGCAAAAAAGACAGAGCTGGAGAGACAGAAGGAAAAAGACAGAAAGACAAAGAGAGACAGAGAGAGAGAGAGAGAGAAAGAAAGAAAGAAAGATAGAAAGGAAAAGACAGAAAGACAGAGAGAGACAGAGAGAAAGACAGACAGAAAGACAGATGGAAAGAAAGAGAGAAAGAGACAGAAAGAAAGAAAGTCAAAGAGAAAGAAAAACAAAGGGAAAGAGAAAGAGAGAGAAAGGCAAAAAAGACAGAGCTGGAGAGACAGAAGGAAAAAGACAGAAATACAAAGAGAGAGAGAGAGAGAGAGAGAGAGAGAAAGAAAGAAAGAAAGAAAGAAAGAAAAAGAGAGAGACAGAGGGAAAGACAGAAAGAGACAAAAAGACAGACAAAGGCAGACAGAAAGACAAAGAGACAGAGAGAAAGGGAGAGACAGAGAGAAAGAAAGAAAGAAGGAAAGAGAGAGAGAAAGAAAGAAAGAAAAAAAGAAAGAAAAAGACACAGAAAGACACAGAAAGAAAGACAGAAAGACAAAGAGACAGAGAGAAAGGGAGAGACAGAGAAAGAAAGAAAGAAGGAAGGAAGGAAAGAAAGAGAGAGAGAAAGAAAGAAAGAAAGAAAGAAAGAAAAGGAAAGAAAAAGACAGAGAAAGACACAGAGAGAAAGACAGAAAGACAAAGAGACAGAGAGAAAGGGAGAGACAGAAAGAAAGAAAGAAGGAAGGAAGGAAGGAAAGAAAAAGACAGAGAAAGACAGAGAGAGAAAGACAGAAAGACAAAGAGAGAGACTACTCAAGTTACAGGATTTAACTCAGTGAATTACATGAGTTTTTTTGAGACAATCCAATCAGAACATTAGTTAAATAATTCATATTTGCTATAGTTGAAGCAGTACAAAAATCTGCACTTTAAAAAAATTGTCTACATCAATCTCAATTTTTTAAAAAATTCTGCATATTAGTGAGAAATGGACGCAAAATTAGTTTACCTCCAAGAGGGGAAAGGGACAAAAATTTTGAATGGGAAAAGTGCTTGGAAAAATACTGATATTAGAAACTGTATCAAGATGCTTGATTGATAACAAGAGTACATGAAAATACAATTTATAATGGGATTAAGCAGTGGCTAAAATAAAATGGGCAGAATCACCCATCCCTGATTTTTCTTTGACTTCCGCAGAAAAAAAAATCTGTTCAGAAAAATCTATTCTTTTTTCTTTGACTAAAGATTATCCAAACATAATTCATATCACTGCTACATAATTCATATCCTTCATTTTAACAACTATTGAAAGCATCCGGTATTCTCCAGAGTTATATGCCAACAATTTTCAATTGTCACGCCAGTATAAGCATCGTCAGAATGTTTTAATCTTGTGTTTTTTTTCAAATAACTAAGAAACTTTGACCAAGTAAAATAATTTCATTTATTGAATGCAGAATTATAACCTTAATGAAGCATGCAAAATTTATTGCTTTCAAACATGCCACTTTGCCAAGAGCATATTCAATCAAGTTCGTTGATGCAGTTAAACCTGTATAGATAAATATAATTATTAATTGTGAAGTCCCATCGGTTCATTTTAAATTTTATAAAGCTAACCGACACGTGCACGCCAATTCTTCCCCACATTTTTGTCAAATTAGGGATGAGATCAAATAACTTCTGTTAAATCAATTTGACCCCCTGGATTCAGATGTATTTCTTACTAATTTTAATGGGAATGTGAAACAGAAATAATACTTGAAAACAGCGTTCAAAAATCTCAGCGCATGTTCATTTAATAACCTGCATAAGATCAGATGATCAGGAGAAAAAATATGTTATATTAAAAATAAATAAGTTTGTAATGAACGACTGTTCCGTCTTTCCGCTTGGCAAAACTCCGTTCTTCTCAAGCTTGACTTGCAATAGGATCTATGATCATTTAGATGAAATTTGTAAGCTGGCTTAATTATGTTTCTAAATCCTGGCTTGATTAGGCAAGAGTGTTTTTGTTTGGGTTAACCATGTTTGGAATGCCACGAAGCTTTAATGCAAGGAACAGAAGTGGAATAAAACAAGATACAATCATACAGTGCAGGCATCCAAATTTAAAGTATCGAAGTCCTAAATTTCTGATGCTAAAGCAAGACAGTTGTAAAAAAATGAGTTTTTCTCCCGCTCTTTCTTGACACAGTTGTTAAGTGAATCAGGGCAATTAAGTTACTTACATGGTTGTTAAGTGAATCAGGCTTTCCTAGTGACTTTCCACGTCAAAAGGTTGAACGAGGGATCACGTGACGCTGGGACGCTGCAACCGTCATAAATATGAATCCAAGCGTCAGAATTTTGATCATGTGACTATGGGGATGCTCAATGGTCATAAGTCTGAAAAACGGTCATAAGATGCTTTTTTCAGTGCCCTTGTAACTTCCAACGGTCACTAAATGAATTGTCGTAAGTCAAGGACTCCCTGTAATTTATCCTTTATTTTAAAAATTCACGTGGATGCCAATGTTAAATTAAAAGCAGTACCAAATTTCATTTTGCATCTGATGAATATTGTTATCTACGGGATTGTGTATCTATCATAAAAGTCGGTAAGGGCAATGCGCGATTAGCCTTGTATTGAGAATCTATGAAATTACAGATAGTCCTCGATTTACAACAGTTAAAGTGCCATTCGAAGTGACAACAGCATTGATAAAAGTGACTTATGACCGCTTTTCACACTTATGACCGTGGCGGCAGCCCCCATGGTCACGTGATCAAAATCCGGAGGCTTGGCATGAATTTACGATAGTTGCAGTGTCCCCGGGGGACGGGGAGGCGGGGAGGAAGAGGGGGGGGTCACGTGATCCCCTTTTGAGACCTTCTGACAATCTGGGGGAAACCAGATTCACTTAACAACCATGTTACTAACTTAACAACCGTGTAACAACCGCGGCAAGGAAGTTGGTAAAACGAGAAGTTGGTATTCAATGGTATTCAGTCGGTTCGAACCGGTTCAAGCGAACCGGTAGCAGAAATTGCAGGTGGCCATCTGGGCTCTATGCCATCCTATTTGGGCACGTTTTTGAGGCTGGGTAACAAAATGTGAAAGCCCACCGCTGGCTCCATCGTGGTCGTAAGTCTGAGAACTCCCTGCACAGCTTTCAAGTATATTATTCCAAGTGACTTTATATTATAACGTCTTGATAAATTATGACATTGTGAACCAGAAACGTGGTTCTGACATTTGCAAGGCTGATGATACGACCTCGAAAAGCATAGAAACTATTCACGCGTCGAATCAGGAGGGAAAGGAAGAGGAAACGGACAGGAACAGGTGTAGAGGGTCTGTACAGGTAGTCCTCGACTTATAACCGGCATTGAGCCGCCGATTTCTGCCGCTAAGCAGAACATTTTGCTCAGGGAGTCTTCTCGTCCCCTTTTACGAACTTTCTTGCCACAGTTGTTAAGCGAACCGTTGCAGGGGTTAAATTCAGCCACGCGGTTGTTAAGTGAATCCGGCTTCCCCATTGACTTTGCTTATCGGACGTTCGCAAAAGGGGATCGCGTGACCCCCCCGTCATAAATGTGAACCATCTGAGTTTTGATCACGTGACCCCGGGGACGCTGCAACCGGTCATAAGCATGAAAAACGACCGTAAGTTACTTTTTTTCAATGCTGAAAGTTCGCTAAATGAACTGTTGTAAGTCAAGGAGCACCTGCATACACCATGACAGCTTAAGAATGTCACAGCACGTCCTTCTAAATTAGACAGGCTTAAAAAATGGCTACAGAGTCATACAAACATAGAATTGGAGCCACGTTTGGCAAAGGGGGTGGAATTTCACATAATTTTATCACCGGTTTGCCACAAACCGAAAATGTGAGCGCACGCGGCTTTGAAAACGTGGCTCAGGGCGACGTAGCGGCGGGGCGGTGGATGGGCCCATCCTCAGGTCGCCACTACCGGTTCGCCGAATCGCTCCGAACCGGCTGAATACCAGCACTGATGTTTGGAGAGAAAAAAAAACTACAGAAGCCGAGAACAATTAATTTAGCGTCTTGTAAATACTAAAATTGTTAGTGGCGAAAATCTCTAGACCTCCGTTAGCATCAATGCCTAAACTGAGGGATGTTTGTGTCTTTAAAAACGTCTTAAAATAAGATTGCTCTTGAAATCTGTGGGTGTATTTGTTTGTGAGTGTATTATATAGATATACAGTATATATTTGTTTTCTGAGGTTTTTGCGGGTGTTTGTATGTAGGTCTTTGGTTATTCGGGTTTTCTCCCGCGTAAAATTGGAAGTGTCTTGGCGACGTTTCGACGAAGTCTCATTCGTCATCTTCAGGCTTCAGCTTCGTGCTTCTGGGAGCAAGAAGCACGAAGCCTGAAGATGACGAATGAGACTTCGTCGAAACGTCGCCAAGACACTTCCAATTTTACGCGGGAGAAAACCCGAATAACCAAAGACCTACATACAGTATATATATATACTGTATATATATATAATTTATATTTCAGTGACGTCGTAACTTCGGTCACTAAACGAACAGTTGTAAGTTGAGGACTACCTGTAATACGTAAGATTTTTCATCGAGCTTTTTCTTCTATGGAGATTTCACAGTCATCCAGTTTCATGGTTATCTCAAAGATGCAATTTATTTTTATTTATTTTTTTGGTTACAAAAGGCAACTGGAGGTTTTATGGTTTTCCTCAAAGGTTCAAAGGAAGGTCTTCGAGGAAAAACAAAGAAAGTCCAGATGTCCTTTTAATAAAAAGAAGAAGAAGAAAAAAATGCTTTTGAGACATTTCACGCTCCTCCAAGGCCCCAGTTTTCACACGGAGCAAAACAAACCTCACTAAGATTAACTATGAATAGCACTTTTCTTTCCCAATGCAACTAATTTTCTAAAGCATACAATTTTGGGCCAATTCTGTTGGATTTCAACTGCCAAAATCCCCCCCTTCAATAGCACCGGATTATGAGGGGTGAAAGCCGAACCCATTTGAAGGCCGTTCAAACCGAGGTTTGCCATCCGTTCTGGTACGCACCAGATGCACACTGTGCGTGCATGCGCACCACTGGCGCTACCGCGCAGCACAGAAAAAGGAGGCTTAAGGAGTTCAGTAGAACAGCGAGGAGGGGGGAGAACAGCTGTGCCGCGCGATTTTGATTCGCTAGAAAGCAGGATTTAATATCATTGTGCGGCACAGCTGATTGTCGGAAATACCAGTTCGGACGAACCGGTAGCATTTTTAAACTACAGGTTCACCTGAACCGGTAGCATTTTTTTTATAGCGGTTTGCCTGAACTGGTAGCATTTTTTTTATTACCGGTTTGCCTGAACTGGTAGCATATTTTTTTTACTACCGGTTCGCCCAAGCCAGTAGCTTTTATTACTACTGGTTCGCCTGAACTGCTGCGAACCGGCTAAATACCGCCACTGGTTCAAACCGGGGCAATCAAAGTTGCAAATCTAAATTAATCCTCTATGTAAACCGTAGCATCTTAGAATCCAAAGTGCATGTGTATATTAATATTTATATCTATATCTATATATATTTATATATTTCTCTTTTAAAAAATTGTGTGGTGGGGGACAGGAACCTAAAGGCTTTTATTCTTCTTTATCCACTGTTTTAAACACGGAATCTTCCCCGAGGGTTTTGCAAAGTTCATTTAGTCTTTGCTGCATTTTTGGCATCCCTGCCAGCTGCGATTCAAGTCTCTGCTTTTCCTCGCTCAGAGTTAAGCGGATAGCAGTGTCCAACTCTTCGAAGCGCCAGCCGCCTTCCCCGTCAAACTGGAGCAAGTGCGTATGGTACTTCCTGCAAGAACGAAGAGAGAGGGAGAGAGAGAGAAATTCTCACTATAAAATCGAGCAACGGGATCTAGAATAAGTCCGTTAATCTATTCCCAACAATTGGGTCATACAGTTGCAGAGTGGTGTGGTGGCCTAGAAGTGGAGCCCTTGCCTCACAATCAGGAGGCTGTGAGTTCGATCGTAAGTAGAGGCAGATTTCTTTTTTTAACAGAGTTAGAAAAGGGACCTTGCAGGTCATCTAGTCCAACCCCCTTGCCCAAGCAGGAGAGCCTACATCTGACCTCTACCTAGAATCGAACTCACAACTTCCCGATTGGGAAGCAAGAGCTCTACCGCTAGGCCACCGCAGCTCCTAATAATTCTCTCGCTGGGCACAATGAGAATATATCTGCTGAATATAACTCTGCATTGGCAACAGGAAGGCATCCGGCCATTAAAACAATCTGCTCGCTCCATTCAGTTGCCCAGACTCCACTCCGCAAGGGATTATGGGGTTGTTAAATGAGGATGTTGATAATGAATTGGGTTATACAGTTCTTTAAAATCAGTTTTCTACTCTCTCCCTCCAAGTGCCCTGAGGGGGGAGATACAAAATAACAGAGTTGAAAGGGGGCTTGGAGGTCCTCTAGTCCAACCCCCTGCTCAAACAGGAGATCCTGCTATAACAAGGTTCTGAAAAATCTTCATGTTTACACGCAGAACTTTATTCCAGATAACAAAATAATAGAATAACCAGTGGTGAAATCCATTTTTTTATTACCGGTTCTGTGGGCATGGCTGGGGAAGGATACCGCAAAATCCCCATTCCCTCCCCACTCCAGGGGAAGGATACTGCAAAATCCCCATTCCCTCCCCACTCCTGGGGAAGGATACTGCAAAATCCCCATTCCCTCCCTACTCTGGGGGAAAGGATACTGTAAAATCTCCATTCCCTCCCCACTCCAGGGAAAGGATATTGCAAAATCTCCATTCCCTCCCCACTCCTGGGGGAAGGATACTGCAAAATCTCCATTCCCTCCCCACTCCAGGGGAAGGATACTGCAAAATCCCCATTCCCTCCCCACTCCTGGGGGAAGGATACTGCAAAATCTCCATTCCCTCCCCACTCCAGGGGAAGGATACTGCAAAATCCCCATTCCCTCCCCACTCCTGGGGAAGGATACTGCAAAATCCCCATTCCCTCCCTACTCTGGGGGAAAGGATACTGCAAAATCTCCATTCCCTCCCCACTCCTGGGGAAGAATATTGCAAAATCCCCATTCCCTCCCCACTCCTGGGAGAAGGATACTGCAAAATCTCCATTCCCTCCCTACTCCTGGGGGAAGGATACTGCAAAATCTCCATTCCCTCCCCACTCCTGGGGGGAAGGATACTGCAAAATCTCCATTCCTTCCCCACTCCTGGGGGGAAGGATACTGCAAAATTCCCATTCCCTCCCTACTCCTGAGAGAAGGATACTGCAAAATCTCCATTCCCTCCCCACTCCTGGGGGAAGGATACTGCAAAATCCCCATTCCCTCCCCACTCTGGGGCCAGCCAGAGGTGGTATTTGCCGGTTCTCCGAACTGCTCAAAATTTCCACTACCGGTTCTCCAGAACCTGTCACAACCTGCTGGATTTCACCCCTGGGCCCTGCGCTGCCCTATACCAGGGGTCTGCAAACGTGGCTCTTTTAAGACTTGTGGACTTTGCTGGCTGAGGAACTCTGGGAGTTGAAGTCCACAAGTCTTAAAAGAGCCAAGTTCGCAGACCCCTGCCCTAGACCATTCCAGACCAATGGCTGTTCAATCTCTTCATGAAAACCTCCAGGGATGGAACACCTACAATTTCTGTAGGCAAGTCGTTCCATTGATTCCAGCTGGATCTCTTGGTAGACCTTTGCCAATTACACGTTGTGGATAAACTCTGCATTTATGACTTATTTAAGCGGCAGAGGCTGAATTAACCCCATTAATTGATGCCCCACTGAAATACGTGGAAGAGGAAAGAGCGTCTTCCCCTTTAAATGCAGACTCACCATAGGGATAGCCTGTGAGTTATGGAAAGCAGTGAGATGCCCGCATTTTTAGCAGCCTGGAATATTTTTCCTTCCACGTCGATGCTGATGGCACTCGTGCATTCGTCCAGCAGTGCGTATTTCGGCCTTGCAAAGAAGAGAAACAGGATTATTATTATTATTATTATTATTATTATTATTATTATTATTATTATTATTATTATTATTATTATTTATTTATTTATTTATTTATTTATTTATTTATTTAATCATATTTTTATACCGCCCTATCTCCCAAGGGACTCAGGGCGGTTTACAGCCAAGTAAAACATAAATATAAATACAAGTTAAAACCCCAATTTAAAAAACTTATTAAATACGGCCGAATATTAAAACCACAATAAAATAGTAAAACCCCATTAAAACCAAATTTAAATTTAAAATTCTAGTCCAGTCCTGCGCAGATAAAAAGATGTGTCTTAAGCTCGTGGCGAAAGGTTTGAAGGTCAGGAAGTTGGCGAAGTCCTGGGGGAAGTTCGTTCCAGAGGGTGGGAGCCCCCACAGAAAAGGCCCTTCCCCTGGGCGTCGCCAGCCAGCACTGCCTGGCTGACGGCACCCTGAGGAGTCCCTCCCTGTGAGAGCGCACGGGTCGGTGGGAGGCAATCGGTGGCAGTAGACGGTCCCGTAAGTATCCCGGCCCAATGCCATGGAGCACTTTGAAGATAGTTACCAAAACCTTGAAGCGCACCCGAAAGACCACAGGTAGCCAGTGCAGTCTGCGCAGGAGAGGTGTCACATGGGAGCCACGAGGGGCTCCCTCTATCACCTGCGCAGCCGCATTCTGGACCAACTGGAGCCTCCGGGTGCTCTTCAAGGGGAGCCCCATGTAGAGAGCATTGCAGCATTGCAGTATTATTATTATTATTATTATTTTGCTGTTCCCCTGAATACCGTACAGGTTAAGTACCTTGACTTACAATCATTCGTTTAGTGACCAGTTACAACGGCCACATACAAGAAGCGACTTGGGATTGGTCTTTCGCGCCTACGATTCTTGCGGCATCCCCATCCAAATTCGGGCCCTTGGCATCTGACTCACACTTACGACGGCTGCAGCGTTCCCAAGGATCACGTGACTCCCCCTTTTGCGACGTCAACGTGAAAGCCTGATTCACTTAACAAACCACGTTACTAACTCATCCATCGACTGAAGGGATTCGCGTCACGCGTGCGGCAAGAAAAGTCATAAAAAGGCGGGGGGGGGAGATAGTCACTGAATGAACTTCTCCCTTAAGAAGAGAAACTCTGGGCTCAATTGCGGTCGTAAGTCGAGGACTACTTGTATTTTTCTCACATTTCTCCTGACGCCAGGATGGAAGCAACTGGATTGCCGGAGTAAGCGTCTGTGAGTGTCTTGTTTCACCTCTTCTCAAAGAAATGCCACTAAATTTATAAATGTGCTATTCATCAGCACCATTGGTTTCCAATGTATTTCTCATTAAAAACTCCTGATTTTTCCTCTGGCAGATCTCCATAGGAAGATAAGGTAGACATGTGGTCTTTTCCACTACCTCCTTTTAGCTGAATGAGTGCTCTTCATAGGGGTCTAGGAAAATGCGCCGTGGCCAATTCACCACTGCAGGACAAGAGTTACACTAATATCAAAGAAATGGCGGAAGAGAGTCATGAAAGAAAGGATGCAAAAGGAGGGACAGAATGAAATGTCAATGGCGAAAATTAAAGTAATTTTGATTTCTTTTAAATAATCAAACAGAATTGTTAAATTGTTAAAGCGAGGGGTCCCTCAGTGAGTTGGCCGTGATGAATTGGCTGCAATGAGCTGGCCATAGTGAGTTGGCCATGGTGAGTTGGCCTTGGTGAATTGGCCGTAGTGAGTTGGCCTTGGTGAATTGGCCGTGGTGAGTTGGCCAAGGTGATTTGGCTGTGGTGAGTTGGCTGTAGTGAGTTAGCCATGGTGAATTGGCCATGGTGAATTGGCCTTGGTGAATTGGCCGTAGTGAGTTGGCCAAGGTGAGTTGGCCGTGGTGAGTTGGCCTTGGTGAATTGGCCGTGGTGAATTGGCCTTGGTGAATTGGCCGTAGTAAGTTGGCCATGGTGAATTGGCCATGGTGAATTACCGTGGTGAATTGGCCTTGGTGAATTGGCCGTAGTGAGTTGGCCAAGGTGATTTGGCCGTGGTGAGTTGGCCGTAGTGAGTTGGCCATGGTGAATTGGCCATGGTGAATTGGCCTTGTTGAATTGGCTGTAGTGAGTTGGCCAAGGTGAGTTGGCCGTGGTGAGTTGGCCTTGGTGAATTGGCCATAGTGAGTTGGCCAAGGTGAGTTGGCCGTAGTGAGTTGGGCTTGGTGAATTGGCCTTGGTGAATTGGTTAATTCTCAGCTGTTTTAATAATGTTTGTTTGCTTTTACAGACTGAGTTTCCTACTATCTATTTGGGCCTGGGTCACAACAGTGACTATAAACTGAACCTGAGAGCACACTTGTGTAACAGAGCCGCCTTGGAAAGTGGCGGATTGCGATTGTGTAATGCCAGACCTTGTTGGAGGGAGTCCACAGTTTCCCAAGGTCACCAAGTTGCTACCCCTGCATTTCTTTCTTTTTCAGTCTTTCTGAATGAAATCAGCACCAGGAGGCGATTCAATAGATCTCATTCGTAGTGCTTTGTTGGATCCAGTTGCTGTGAATTCTTTGCTTGCTTTGGATCTACAGAATCGAGTCATTTAGATTGGCGTCTTTAAACTTTGGCAATTTGAAAATGGGCGGACTCCAACTCCCAGAATCCCCCAGTCAACATGGCTGATTGGAGGATTCTGGGAATTGAAGTCTGCCCGTCTTCAATTTGCCAAGGTGGGGAAATGCTACTTTAGAGCCGTGGTGGCGCGGTGGTGGGAATGTGGTATTGCAGGCTGACTCTGCCCACTGCCAGCAGTTCGATCCTGACCGACTCAAGGATGACTCAGCCTTCCGTCCTTCCGAGGTCGGTAAAATGAGGAGCCAGATTGTTGGGGGCAAGAGGCTGACTCTGTAAACCGCTTAGAGAGGGGCTGTAAAGCCCTGTGAAGCGGTATATAAGTCTAAGTGGTATTGCTGCTCCTTCCTTACTCCCTCTCTCCCCCCTCCCCTCCCTCCCTCCCTCCCTTCCTTCCTTCCTTCCTTCCTTCCTTCCTTCCTTCCTCTTCTCCTTCGCAGTAGTTAGAATGCAATATTGCAGGTTAACTCTGCCCAGTGCCAGCAGTTCAATCTTGACCGGCTGAAAGGTTGACTCAGTCTTCCATCCTTCCGAGGTCAGTAAAATGATTGTTGGGGGCAAAAGGCTGACTCTGTAAACCGCTTAGAGAGGGCCGTAAAGCACTGCGAAGCAATATATACGTCTAAGCGCTGTTGCTATTCAGACTATCAGTAGCATTAAACTAACTCAGGACTATTCTATCCGCACTGAAACCAAAGGATCAGACTTACCGGTGATAAAACATCCGAGCCATCCCCATTCTCTGCTTCTCTCCTCCAGACAGGACGTCTTTCCAATCGATCACAGCGTTCCACCCTTCAGGGAGTCACATGAAAGATACAAAGCCTCCGTGTTCATTTTGAAAACTCATGTCACCCTTTGTAAGACAACGTTTGTTCAACTCAAAGGAAGATTTCCATGAAAACCTTAAAAAATGGCTCCGGCTAGGGAGAGATCTTTATTAGAGAGTAAAATATGGATAGTCCTTGACTTACAACTACAATCTATCTAACTTTAATTATTCTCTCTCTCTCTCTCTCTCTCTCTCTCTCTCTCTCTCTCTCTATCTATCTATCTATCTATCTATCTATCTATCTATCATCTATGTTCACCTATTTCTATCTAGAATCTTTCTGTATCTATCTACTTACCTATCTGTTTTTGTCTCTTTCTGTCTTTCTCTATATCTATCCATCCATCCATCCATCTTCTTACCTACTATCTGTCTCTCTGTGTTTCTCTTTCTGTCTTTCTCTATATCTGTCCATCCATCCATCCATCCATCCATCCATCTTCTTACCTACTATCTGTCTCTCTGTGTTTCCTTCTGTCTTTCTCTATATCTATCCATCCATCCATCCATCCATCCATCTTCTTACCTACTATCTGTCTCTCTGTTTCTCTTTCTGTCTTTCTCTATATCTATCCATCCATCTATCCATCCATCCATCCATCTTCTTACCTACTATCTCTCTCTCTGTGTTTCTCTTTCTGTCTTTCTCTATATCTATCCATCCATCCATCCATCCATCCATCCATCCATCCATCCATCCATCTTCTTACCTACTATCTGTCTCTCTGTGTTTCTCTTTCTGTCTTTCTCTATATCTATCCATCCATCCATCCATCCATCTTCTTACCTACTCCATCCATCTATCCATCCATCCATCCATCCACGCCCACCCAGCAACCGGGCAGAGAACCCCTTGCTAAAAATTTTGAAGCCCACCCCTGCTTGGAACCCTGACAAAAGTTGAGCTCACCTTCCTGGTTTGGTTGGCATTTGCGAATTCCCGCTTTCTAATGACATACCGTATTTTCCAGAAAAATAATGCATACCTCCCTCTCTCTGAATAATATGATTCAAATGAACTATCTGCAGGATATATTCCAGATCCTGGTCTTGGTATCCTTTTTCATGCATGTCATCCACCGAATCGGGATAGATGACTTGATCCCGTAGTGTCCCCAGGGACATGTAAGGCCTGAAGAAGAAATAATAATAATAAAAAAGATAATTGGATTTGCCCTCTTGCTTTGTGCGAAAGTCCCATCTCAACCCTGCTATTTCAGGCTGCTGTTCTCTGAGCAAGAACCTAATGTTTTAAATGCCACGTTTCTACATGCTGTAATTATTTGAGGATTTCCCTAAACGTGCTGGAAAAAAAACAATGGATTGTTTACAGAAGAAATAATTAAAGTTTATTAGCGGGAATAACTCTGGCTGAAGACTAGAGAAGAATTTATCTCACGCCTTTGAATGAAAATCCACACAAGACAGAACGTCGTATCGAAATGGGAACTATACCTATGCAAGATGGGGCAGCAAACAAGTCTAAAAAAAATAAATAAAGATAAATATATTTGTGTCTTCCATTCCAAGCGGAAAGAAACGGGAGAATTTTCATGGACTGTTTGAAAGTGGTTCTTTCTTCAAATTCATACTGCCTCCTATTTTTAATAAATATTCCTAGTTTTTCCCAAATCTGATCGTTTGGATACCTTTTGCCTGGAATCATATCCTGAATGTAGAGATGGGAACATGTTTTAAATACGTTTTGTTGCTTTGCTAGCAGTAAGTTAAACTGGTCAACAAACCTTTTTTCATTATTATTATTATTATAAATTTTATTAAATATACAATTTAAAAACATTAGACATGGGGCGACTTGGCTGGTACATGCTTTTCTAACGCTTTTTCTTTCGTGCAAATTACAATATAACATCATGCAGATTCCACCTATACTTTTTGTACATTCAATCACGCTCCAGTTACATACATTGATAATGTAATACATACATTACATACCTACATTGAGAAAGGTCTCCTTGAAAAATGTAGAAAAATCACCCAACCACCCCCCCACACACACACAGGTAGTCCTCGAATTACAACCATAACGGAGCTCAAGATTCGTGTTGCTAAACGAGATCGTTGCTCAATGGGTTTCGTCTCATTTTATGACGTTTCTTGCCGCAGTTATTAAGTATAATCCCTGCCGTTGTTAAGTCAGTCACACCGCTAAGTTAAGTGAATCCTGATTCCCCATTGACTTTGCTCATCAGAAGGTCGCCAGAGGGGATCGCGTGACCCCCCCCCCGCGGGGCACCGCAACTGTCGTAAGTATGAGTCAGTTTGCCAAGCATCTGAATTCTGATCAGGTGACAATAGAGATGCTGCAATTGTAAGTGTGAAAAAAGGGTCACAAGTCGCTTTTTTTCCCCAGTGCTGTTTTAACTTCGAACGGTCATTAAATGAACCGTTGTAAGACAAGGATTACCTGTAACTCCTCACCAGCAATCAACATCCAGATGAGCAGGGATGAACACCAAGATTAATAAACAATATCCCAATCAAGGAACTACCAACACAAACAAACAAGCTAACAATCAACAACAGCCTAATCAAGGAACCACCAAGGATGCTCCCACTGACAGAGAAAGCCACTTGTCTATAAAACGAGAGCAAACCCCACTCCGTACTACCACTGATGATGTTACCTAGTTAGGTCAAGAAATGTCTGCAGGAAAACATGCTCAAAGAAGGGGCCGTGGTAGCTCAGGCTGGTAAGAAGCCTGTTATTAGAACACAGCAGCCTGCAATTACTGCAGGTTCTAGTCCCACCAGATCCAAGGTTGACTCAGCCTTCCATCTTTTATAAGGTAGGTAAAATGAGGACCCAGATTGTTGGGGGGGCAATGAGTTGACTTTGTAAATATACAAATAGAATGAGACTATTGCCTTACACACTGTAAGCCGCCCTGAGTCTTCGGAGAAGGGCGGGATATAAATGTAAATTAAAAAAAAAAAAGAACACTAAGGACCACACAAGCATGTCCATGTCTACTCTGACACAAATTTGATGGAAGAATTTGAAGAAGCCATTTCTATATAACTCTTCACTTGTCTAGGGCAGAGGTGGTATTCAACTGGTTCGGACCGGTTCAGGCAAACCGGTAGTTGCGACCTGCGGGTAGGCCCAGCCTGCCCCCGCCCCCA
Organism: Ahaetulla prasina; assembly: GCF_028640845.1. Lineage (NCBI taxonomy): Eukaryota > Metazoa > Chordata > Lepidosauria > Squamata > Colubridae > Ahaetulla > Ahaetulla prasina. The sequence continues at coordinate 6,815,985 of NC_080545.1, forward strand.
CCCACCTGGGCGCAATCTCATCCTATATCGCTGTGTTTTTGACGCCGCACCAGAGGTGGGTTTCAGCAGGTTCTGACCAGTTCTGGAGAACCGGTAGCGGAAATTTTGAGTAGTGTGGACAACCAGTAGTAAAAATTCTGACTGGCCCCGCCCCCATCTATTCTCTGCCTCCCAAGTTCCAGCTGATTGGAAGGAAATGGAGATTTTGCATTATCCTTCCCCTGGAGTGGGGTGGGAATGGAGCTTTTACAGTATCCTTCCCCTGGAGTAGGGAGGGAATGGAGCTTTTACAGTATCCTTCCCCTGGAGTGGGGTGGGAATGGAGCTTTTACAGTATCCTTCCCCTGCCATGCCCACCAAGCCACACCCACAGAACCGGTACTAAAAAAAATTGAAACCCACCAATGCGCCGCACACGTGTGGACTGCGTGCGTGAGCAAATTACCGTGCTGTTTGACATCACACGCATGTGGGGATGGCGCACGTGAGTGAATTGCCATGTTTTGTGACAACCGCACGCATACGAGCAAAGCGTGTATGCGTGCATGCTCACATTTCCGGTGCTGGGCGAACCAGTGGTAACAGTAGGTAAAGCCCACCTCTGGTCTAGGACAGGGGTCCCCAACCTTTCGGACCTCAGGGACCACTAAATTCATAATTTTAAATCCCGCGGACCACTGATACGATCTGTCTAATGACTGGCTGGATGGGCGTGGCTAGGTGGTCATGTGACTGGATGGGTGTGGCCAACTCAATGTCACTCATGGTGACGAGCGCCTCGCCGGCCTCTGCTTGCCTCGCCCCTCCCCTCCCAGCCACTCTCGCCTGCCTACCCGAGCTCCTTAGGGCCCCAACAGGAAGCAGTTGTCGAAAATAAGCAGCCACCATGAGAAAGAGTTGGCAAAACAGCTGGCTCAGCTCAAATTGGATCTGACTGAGGAGGCTCAGCAGAAACACCTCCCTGAGGACTAGGAGCATAGGCTTTCCAAGCAGAGGGAAGACCTGCGGGAGTGCAAGGCCAGGTACCAGCACCTGGAGGCTCAACGGGCTGAGATAGTCAGTCAGTTTCAGGCCATGATGCAGTCCCACTGGAATGAGGCCCTCCGGCTCTTCGCCACCACTTCCCTCCAGCCTTCGCCCAAAGCCCTGACCAGGAGGCTAAAGCAGACCCCAAGTCGGAATTTCTGCCCCCCTCCGACCCCCACAAAAAGACCCCGAAGGGGGAGACTCTCTGCAGCAACACAAACCTTCATTGCATGTATTCAGCCGTAGTTTGAGGACCCCTGATTTAGTGCAAGATAAAAAATGCAAATAATTTTTCTGCGGACCACCAAAATTTTCTCGCGAACCACCAATGGTCCACGGACCACCAGTTGGTGACCGCTGGTCTAGGGCATTTAAAAAAACAAACAAACCTGGAATTATTAAATAGCGAATCTCCTTGGTGATTATTTTTTTTTAATTTGAATTTATATCCCGCCCTTCTCCAAAGACTCAGGGTGGCTTACATTGTGTAAGGCAATAGTCTCATCCTATTTGTATATTTATACACAAAGTCAACTTTTATTGCCCCCAACAATCTGGGTCCTCATTTTACCTACCTTATAAAGGATGGAAGGCTGAGTCAACCTTGGGCCTGGTGGGACTCGAGCCTGCAGTAATTGCAAGCAGCTGTGTTTAATAACAGGCTGCATTAGCCTGGTGAGCCACTTCCCAGCCCTGATCTAGAGTATGTCGCATTAATGTGCAAAAAGCTGGCCGGAATAAAACTATTGGAATTCACTGTTAATGATCTTGCAAGGAGGATTAAAGCCTCAATCCTGACCTAGATTCTAATAAAAGCAAACATATAATAAAATGGGAATTGCTAATTTATATGTATCAAGAATTTATAACCATCACAGATTAGTCTTTGACTTACAGAATAGAATAGAATTTAGAATAGAATAGAATTTTATTGGCCAAGTGTGATTGGACACACAAGGAATTTGTCTTGGTGCATATGCTCTCAGTGTATGAACAGCAGTTCATTTAGTGACCATTTGAAGTTACGATGGCACTGGGGAAAAAGTGACTTATGACTGTTTTTCACACTTACGACCGTTGCCGCATCCTCAGGGTCACATGACCAAAAATTCAGCCGCTTGGCAACATATTTATGACGGTCGGAGTGTCCTGGGGTTATGTGATTATCTTTTGTGACCTTCTGAGAGGCAAGGGGAAAAGCCAGATTCACTTAACAACCGGGTTACTCGTTCAACAACTGCAGTGTTTCGCTTAACAACTGAGGCAAGAGAGGTCACAAAAATGGGGCAAAATTGACTGAGCAGCTGTCTCGCTTGGCAGCCTAAATTTTGGGCTCCGTTGTGGTCGTAAGTCGAGGGCTGCCTGTGTTCCATAGAGGTGGAGTACGTCTTTGGTACAATCTACTGTCCAAGTGTCATTTAAGCCCCCACCTTCTTCTTTTTTTAAATTATTATTATTTATTTTTATTTAGAATTTTACACTCAGTGAGAGTCGAATCTAAAGAAAAAGACAGAAATAAAGAAGGAAAATAAGTAAGCAAGAAAAAGGAAAACGATGAAATATGTCTTCCTGTTTTCTCTCCAATAGTTACAATATCCTCCGTCTCTCTTAGATTTACATAAATCCCTTTCAAACCTTCACTTACTCCATAAATTATTTTTTAATCCTCAAACCCATAAATCTTATTACACACATACACACACACACAAAACCACTACTAATGGTTCTTTATTTTTAACTGATATGCTATTTTCTCCGCTGAAATTAGCTCGAGAGTACTCCAGGCCACGGTATATTTTCCACGATTCTTTTAAGATATAAATAATTGAAATGGGCTTCAAATAACAGTCAGTGAACCTCTCTGTCCAGCACCCAGCAGGGTCTCTTAAATATTTCAAACAGCTCCCTTATTACAACTAAGTTTAATTAGCTTACACCCATTAGCACAGCTTACCCAGTGCAGAGCTTAGTGGGTTGTGGTGTGTTTTTTTTTTGCATAAGCAGGAGGTTATAATTAGAAGTCATCCTGCTGACAGGGGAAGAAGAAGAAAAAAGACCAACAATTGTTCCGAAAACTGCAAAAATATTCACTCTGGGAAGGCTCTGTGGCCAGTTCCAGGTGGTGTTGGTGTGTGTGTGTGTGTGTGAAGAAGTCTAGCCTAGGCCCTGTGGTGTAGGGTACCTCCTCCACCCCACCAATATCACCTGGAACTGGCCAGTCTCCAAGGTCTCTTCCAACTCTGTTATTCTGCTATTCTTTGGATGGATGGATGGGTGGGTGGATGGATGGATGGATGGATGGATGGGTGGGTGGATGGATGGATGGGTGGATGGATGGTGGATGGATGGAGGATGGGTGGATGGATGGATGGTGGATGGGCGAGTGGATGGATGGATGGTGGATGGGTGGGCGAGTGGATGGTGGATGGGCGAGTGGATGGATGGATGGTGGACGGGTGGGCGAGTGGATGGATGGATGCTGGCTGGATGATGGATGGATGAGTGGATAGATGGATGGGTGGTGGGTGGATGGTGGGATGGATGGATGGGTGGGTGGAATAGAAAATTCTATTCTATTCTATTCTAATTCTAGGCTGAATCCCTCTTTAATGATATTCCACCCATTGCTTCTTGTCCTGCCCTCAAGCGGTTGGGAGATAAGGGTCCACCCTCTCTTCTCTTAAATATTGGAAGACTGCTATCCTATCACTCCTTCCCTTTGCTAGCCTAGACCAGGGCTCTGCAGACTTGGCTCTTTTAAGTCTTGTGGACTTTAACTTTGCTGGCTGAGGGAGTTGAAGTCCACAAGTCTTAAAGGAGCCAAGTTTGCAGAGCCCTGGCCTAGACATACCTAGTTCCCTCAACTGTACATCATACGGTTTATCCCCTAGACCCCCTTATTATCAACCAGATTTGTAAGAAACAAAAATGCCAAACCTTTGTGGAATGTAGAACATATGCTGGGGAGGGGGTTTGTAAAGAACCCCTTCATAGACGGGCCACAAACCACTCAAAATCCTAAACAGAGAACTCTTCCCACAACCATTGGGGCCGGCAATTAGGAGGTGAATGCCTTCCTCAACCTGTAAAGTGGAGTGAGAGACACAATCACTTTGGGGGAGAGAGAACAGATATTTTTCACCTGGCTTTTTGAAGCTGAAGATCAGAACGGAAGAAGCTTCTTGGATGAGAAGCGAAATGTCTTCAACGGAAAACCAGGAAGTCCAGTTGCCTCTTGAAAAAAGCACCTTTGGGATGACTTATGACAGGTTTTCCACTTATGACCGTTGCGGCATCCCCACAGTTACATGGGGAGGGTGGGGGAAGCCAGATTCACTTAACAACCCCCGTGATTCACTTAACAACCGAAGCAATTCCTTAACGGGTCTGGCCAAAAAAAAAAAAAAAAAGGGTTGGAAATTGGGACAAAGCTCAGTTAACAACTCCCTTGCTTAGCGATAGAAACATTGGGCTCGGTTGAGGTCGTAAGTCGAGGACTACCTATAGTGGGACAAACAGTTCATTTAGTGACCGTTCGGCAGTGCAACGGCACTGGAAAAAGTGACTGGTGACCATTTTCCATACTTACAACCGTTGCAGCATTCCCCGTGGTCACGCGATCAAAATTCAGGCGCTTAGCAACCGACTCGTATTTATGACGGTGGCAGTGACCCGGCGGTCACGTGATCCCCTTTTGTGGCATTCTGACGAACAAAGTCAAGGGGGAAACCCGGATTCGCTTAACAACCATGTTACGAATTGAACAAAAGGCAACGATTCACTTAACAACCGTGGCGAGCAAAGCCGTAAAAACGGGGCAAAACTCCCTTAACAAATGTTTCATTTAGCAGCCTAAATGTTCGGTGTGTGTGTGTCGTAACTCGAGGACTACCTGCGCACATTTCTGCCTCTGCCGTCCAGCTGCTATGCCTACCTTGCTTGATCTCCCCATTTTCCATATGCTTGTCCAAGTATTTAACATATGGGACATGAATGCTGCGCTCGTTTTTGTGCTAACTGTGAGGACAACAATCAGAAGGTTCCTGCATAGCATCTTACTTTGAAGTTTAGCTTGGAAACCACCACATCTCCACTGGGGGTAATTATAGGGACATTTTCACAGATAATCCCATGATCAATATCTATTACTTTTCCTATAAGTAAAAAAAAAAAAAGACAAAAAACACAAGGTATATTAATAGAGCAAGGAGACACGCAAGCACAGACAGAAAATTATTGGTTCGTGAAAGGCCGTTTTGCGAACAGACCTTCGTTACCTGGCGAGTTTCACATGAAAATGCTTCCCTAAATTCTAGATGGGATTAGGGAAGAGATTGGACTTTGTTTCTTAGTCTTCCGTGACGTTAAGAATTTGCACCCGTCTCAATCACAGACCGAGCATTTCCCCCCTCCCTCTTTTAAAGTCCTTGTAATCCTTTACATCGAGGTGGAGTCGGGAGCGACTGAATGGAGCTGAGTATTTATTGGCCGGATGCCCTTCCTGATGCCTATGCTTTGTTCACAGCAGACCATATAACTCGTATATATAGAGAGAAATATCTGTCGCTACCTAGGATAGAACTCAAGAGCTTCCGGATTGTGAAGTGAGAGCGCCACGTCTAGGCCACCGGGCCGCTCAATCCTAGATGCTGCACAATCACTACAAATCTGTTATATTTGCGTTAGGTTTTATTCAACACTTTAAGAATTTATTCTTGATAAGGCTACACAACCCTCCCGATTTGATTTGAAGCATTTTGCTTCAGAATATAAGCAAATATATTCTGAAGCAATAGATAGCCAGTCCAAACATGGCCCCTTCTAGAACTTCTTCAAGCAGCCACATCTTTTCCTAGCAGCATGTAGGACTTCAAAAGCCAGTGGTATAAACCTGGGAAAAGATCAGAGACTAGGCTGCGTTCATGCTCCAACATCTGTATCTATATGTCCACATCTACGTCCGTCTATCTATCTATCATCTATCTATCTATCTATCTATCTATCTATCTATCTATCTATCTATCTATCTATCTATCTATCTATCTATCTCTATCTCTATCTCTCTATCCCTATCCCTGTCTGTCTGTCTGTCTGTCTGTCTGTCTATCTATCTATCTATCTATCTATCTATCTATCTATCTATCTATCTATCTATCTATCTATCTATCTATCTATCTATCATCATCATCTCTAGTCATCTATCATCTTTATCTCTCTTTCTATCGCATCTATCTCTCAGTCTATCCTATCTCTCTGTTATATTTATCTCTCTATCCTATCTATCTATCCTATCTATCTATCTATCTACTGTAGTAATCATCTATCATCACTGTTTTTCTACCAATCATCTATATCTCTCTTTCTATCATATCTGTTTATCTCTATCCTATTTATCTCTCTATCCTATTTATCTCTCTATCTATCTATCTCTATCTATCTATCTATCTATCTATCTATCTATCTATCTATCTATCTATCTATCTATCTATCTATCATCTCATGATTTCCAAAGCCCAATTACTCCACCCTTGATATCACCCTAGGGCAGGATTTCCAGTCTTGGCAACTTTAAGACCTTTGGACTTCAACTCCCAGAATTCCCCATAACTCATAACCCATGCACACGGGGTAGCACACACTAAACCACTGCCTTGCTTAGGAACAGAAATATTGAGTTGTGCATATGATACCATGCATGTACAAAAGGAGGCTAAACTTGCATCACAACAGCACAGCGGTTTTATTTTTATTTTTATTTTATATTTGTCATTTCCATTCTTCCTCCTCTTCTCTCTTCCTGCCCTGCAAATACCTCGGCACGAAGCCGAAGCCTATTGATGATCCTGCAAAATGCTATTTGACATCGATCGTTATGCTTTTAAGTGGCCATCGTGCATTCAAAGGGATGGTAGCTGTAGCTCAACATGTCCACTAGGTAAGGGAACGTCTGCATGGATGTTTATCTGAATCATCCAAAGAGCCTCTTCCTTTTGACTTGTCACTTAAAAGAATATCTTGACTTCATCTTCACACCCTCAAAGCCCAGGGATTGTATTAGAGGCAGGTAGCTAGCATTTAGGCACAGTCCTCACTGCCAGGAAATTTCTCCTTAGTTCTAAGTTGCTTCTCTCCTTGATCAGTTTCCAGTTATGGCTTCTTGTCCTATCCTCAGGTGCTTTGGAGGATAGCTTGACTCCCTCTTCTTTGTGGCAGCCCCTCAAATATTGGAAGACTACGATCATGTCACCCCTTGTCCTGCTTTTCATTACACCAAGACATACTCTATTCCTGCAACCATTCTTCATATGCTTAAGCCTTTCATTTATTCGTTTATTTTAATGGTGTTGGATAAAAAGATCTTTACTCTACCTTGTTCAGTGTTGCCCAAAATTAGCCTGGCAGTTGCTTTCTCTAATTTCAGACACTGAAATTAGCCCAGAATCCGTGTTCAAAGCTTTAATGCTGCATTAAAGCCTGTTCAAATGCTATTTACTCCTTAGGCCTCATCATAATGTAAAAAACACGCTCAATGAATACGCAATTAGGCATTAACAGGATCATGCTAAGAATATTACATTTCATGTAATATTCATGAATATTCATGTAATATCATCAGCAATGAGTCAAATGATGCTAACCAATGAAAGAACACATTCCAGCATATACAGTATGTTTGAATTGTATAAAATTGTATATTCTTTACCCTTTTAAGGGATCCTCCTCACCTGTATTTGTAAAGGCCTCTCCTTGTTAATCCATACATATAGAAATACTAATCTACAGTAGTGGCCAAAATTGTGGAAACCTTTTGGGGAAACCTTGATGAACGTATCTTTTCTTTTATGTACACTGAGAGCATATGCACCAAGACAAATTCCTTGTGTGTCCAATCACACTTGGCCAATAAAATTCTATTCTATTCTAAAAAAAAAAAAAAAAAGTGTATTTTCTAAAACTAGCTAATAACACCACTTTTTTGGGAAGGATTTGCTATTAGAATAGCAGTTACAATATAAAGAAGAAAAGTGAAATACGTAGAAAAAAACGAGATACCGGTATACAAAAATTATCACCATAGAAGAAACGAGATATACAAAAATTATCACCATGTCAGTTAATACTTAGTTGGGTAACATTTAGCATGAATTACGGCCTTACAATGTCTTCCCATGAAGTGAACCAAGTCTTTTAGTCCTCCAGCTGTTATAATGTGGAATGAAGATTGAATGATGGCTTCTATTAACTGGGTTTTATTGCTGGATCGCTTCTGACTAACAAGTTTCTTTAGTCGGCTCCATAGATTTTCAATTGGGTGAAGGTCTGGGCTATTCCCAGGCCATTCCAGCAGTGGAATAGGATTATCTTTTGAAACTCCAAAATAAAAAAAAAAGTGGTGTTATTTTTTTATTTTTATTTTTTTTTATTTGAATTTATATCCCGCCCTTCTCCGAAGACTCAGGGCGGCTTACACTGTGTTAAGCAATAGTCTTCATCCATTTGTATCCTATATACAAAGTCAACTTTATTGCCCCCAACAATCTGGGTCCTCATTTTACCTACCTTATAAAGGATGGAAGGCTGAGTCAACCTTGGGCCTGGTGGGACTTGAACTGGCAGTAATTGCAAGCAGCTGTGTTAATAACAGACAGACTTAGTCTGCTGAGCCACCAGAGGTCCTTTATTAGCCATCAAACCTCAAAAATACACTTTTCCCAAAAGGTTTCCACAATTTTGGCTACTACTGTACCTTTCTGGCTCCGATCCTATTGTAGGCAAAGTCACATTAGGCTAAAGAACTTTGCCTGTTAATTTTGCCAATTTTACTGGCTAGAAGCGTTGTCGTTAATTCATCCTTTCCTGTTGAATCCACTGCCAGTGACATAAAATTTATCCATTATCCCTTAATAAATCATAAAAGTAGCACAAAGCTAGTTAAAAAAAACAAACCACACGTATTTAAGAAGAGATGAGATAAAGCTGTCCCAATATATCGGTGCTGTACTTTACCCAGATGTGAAATATTAAAAAGAAATCAAGAGGGCAGAAATGCATTGATTACCTTTGATTTCTAAAGGGCCATGAATGCATTGTTTGGCTTTATTCCTTTTCTTGTGGCTGCTTTCCCGCTCTGGAGTAAGGTCTGACATTTTGTAAATGCCTCTCTTTACTTCATCGAAGACTGAAAACATGTTGTATACACGGGCAGTATAGCCAGCTAATTCCGCCACCTGCAAAACAACAAGCATTCACAATTCAAAATTCAAACACACTCAGAACTGTAGAAATGGTGGTAGACTTTAGGAGAAACCCTTCCATACTTCCACCTCTCACAATACGACAACACAGTATCAACAGTAGAAACCTTCAAATTTCTGGGTTCTATCATATCACAAGATCTAAAATGGACAGTTAACATCAAAAACATCATCAAAAAAGGACAACGAAGAATGTTCTTTCTGCGCCAACTCAGAAAGCTCAAACTGACCAAGGAGCTGCTGATCCAGTTCTACAGAGGAATTATTGAGTCTGTCATTTGCACCTCTATAACTGTCTGATTTGGTTCTGCAACCCAACAAGAAAGACACAGACTTCAGAGGACAATTAGAACTGCAGAAAAAATAATTGCTACCAACCTGCCTTCCATTGAGGACCTGTATACTGCACGAATCAAGAAGAGGGCCGTGAAAAGATTTACAGATCCCTCACATCCTGCACATAAACTGTTTCAACTCCTACCATCAAAACGATGCTATAGAGCACTGCAGACCAGAACAACTAGACACAAGAACAGTTTTTTCCCCGAAGGCCATCACTCTGCTAAATAAATAATTTCCTCAACACTGTCAAACTATTTACTAAAATTACACTACTATTAATCATCTCATCGTTTCCATCACCAATCTCTTTCCACTTATGACTGTATGACTGTAAGTTTTTGTTGCTATCATTAAGGGTTAAATTGTACCCTATGACCATCATTTGTGTTGTAAATGATGTACCTTGATGAAGGTATTTTTTTCTTTTTCTTTTACACTGAGAGCATATGCACCCAAACAAATTCCTTGTGTGTCCACTCACACTTGGCCAATAAATTCTATTCTATTCTATTCTATTCTATTCTATTCTATTCTATTCTATTCTATTCTATTCTATTCTAAGCCGTAGCGATAAGTGGTATGGATTGAGCGCCAGAAGAAATGCCTTGGTTGTTATTGCAAAGGATTGTATTGAATTTACATTTTGTAATCTGGTTTTGGAGGAAGAACCAGATCTCTGACTTGATACATCATCAGATATTTTTCTGTTCATACAAGGTCATGAAACCCAGGTTTCAAACTAAAGTAGCCTACGGTAGAATATTTCCAATAGTTAAATGGCTGAGTCGGTCGGCCTTTTTAAAAATTCTGACAGTTTCTGGAGAATAGCAGTTTGAAATGATTCGCACACTTCCTTTTGCTGCAGAAATGTAGCAGTTAAACTCTGACTTTATAAAGAAATGTGGAGTTTAATTGGCTATAGGGAAAAGCAAGAAAGGTGCAGGAAATGTAGGAGAACATTTTGGATCCAACTATATCCTAAGAATTCCCTTTCTATCAGGACTGACTGCTTGTCTCAGAGGGTAATAAATTCTGCTTGCAGACAAATAATCTTCAGCCCTTCTCTCCAATTGTATGGTTCCTTGAAACGGCAGCAATGAATTTCTGAGCCGGAGGATCTGATGAAATTACTTCACTAAACCGTTTTATCTTATGATTTATGATGAACGTATTTTTATGATGACTAGGATCATGATTTATCACTTATAGCTTTTATGTACAATGAGAGCTTATGAACAGAAGACATATTCCTTGTGTGTCCGATCACAAGGAATATGTCTTCTGTTCATAAGCTCTCTCAAATAAAGAATTCTATTCTATTATAGCCTATTCTAATCTATTCTATCCTATCCTATCCTGTGGCTATGCCATGCCATGCCATTTTTTCTATTCTATTCTGTTCTGTTCTGTTCTGTATTCTATTCTATTCTATGCCATTCCATGCCATTTTTTCTATTCCATTCCATTCTATTCTATGCTATGCCATGCCATGCCATTTTTTCTATTCTATTCATTCTGTATTTTATTCATTCCCTATTCTATTCTAGTCTATTCCATTCCATTCTGCATTCTATTCTGCATTCCATTCCATTCCATTCCATTCCATTCCGTATTTTTGTTCTGTTCTGTTCTGTTCTGTTCTATTCTATTCTATTCTACTCTATTCTATTCTGCATTCTATTCTATTCTATGCCATAATATGCCATTTTTTCTATTCTATTCTATTCTATTCTATTCTATTCTATTCTTTCTGTATTTTACTCATTCCCTATTCTATTCTAGTCTATTCCATTCCATTCTGCATTCTATTCTGCATTCTATTCTGCATTCCATTCCATTCCGTATTTTTGTTCTGTTCTGTTCTGTTCTGTTCTGTTCTGTTCTATTCTACTCTATTCTATTCTACTCTATTCTATTCTGCATTCTATTCTATTCTATGCCATAACATGACATTTATTCTATTCTATTCTATCTATTCTTTCTGTATTTTACTCATTCTCTATTCTATTCTAGTCTATTCCATTCCATTCTGCATTCTATTCTGCATTCTATTCTATGCCATAACATGCCATTTTTTCTATTCTTTTCTTTTCTTTTCTATTCTATTCTATTCCATTCCATTCCATTCCATTCTTTCATTCAACATCCTGCCTGTTCTTCAGAAGCTCAAAGTGGCATGCATATAGCTCCCATCTCTCACCAGAGCAACCCTGTGCGGTAATTTGGGTTGAGAGACAATCATTGGCCAAAGGTTATCTACTGAGCTTCCATGGAATAGAATAGTGGTGGGGGAGACAGAGTGTGGGGGGAGAGACACCCAATTGTAAAAATGTAAATTTGCATGCTCCTACAGGAAATTTAAAAAAATGTTGTTTCTTTAATTGAGTGGTTATTATATTTATCCTAATTTATCACTGGATGCACCACAATTCCAAAATGTTTGAGAAAGTGTTGCCGTGCCTGTTATTATTTTGCAAATACTGCACAAAAATGCACCCGGAAAACCTGGAGATTGGCCACCGGAACAATTGGACTGGACCATCTTCACTTAATCCCGATGCCGCGGCACCCTGCTTCAATTGAATTAAGGGTACCATAAGTGACTAGTGAACCTTGTTATCTAGCTTAAGTGCCCAGGCCTGGGTTTCTGCAGGAAATAGCACAATTTCTGAGTCTCCCATAGATCATCTCAAATGAAGAATAAGCGTTCCCACTTTGGCAAGCTGACCTTAGAAAGAGGAAGCGAGGTCAGCCAATGTCTGGTGATCAGCTTTGAAAGTTTAAGGAGCCTTTTTTTTTTAAAAAAAAAACTTTTTCAATTCTTTGGTTCTGGTTCGATTCTGCAACCCAACAAGAAAGACACAGACTTCAGAGGATCATTAGAACTGCAGAAAAAATAATTGCTACCAACCTGCCTTCCATTGAGGACCTGTATACTGCACGAATCAAGAAGAGGGCCGTGAAAAGATTTACAGATCCCTCACATCCTGGACATAAACTGTTTCGACTCCTACCCTCAAAACGACGCTATAAGAGCACTGCACACCAGAACAACTAGACACAAGGACAGTTTTTTCCCGAAGGCCATCACTCTGCTAAACAAATAATTCCCTCAACACTGTCAAACTATTTACTAAATCTGCACTACTATTAATCTTCTCATCGTTCCCATCACCAATCTCTTTCCACTTATGACTGTATGACTGTAACTTTGTTGCTGACAATCCTTATGAATTATATTGATATATTGACCATCATTTGTGTTGTAAATGTTGTACCTTGATGAACATATCTTTTCTTTTATATACATTGAGAGCATATGCACCAAAGACAAATTCCTTGTGTGTCCAATCACACTTGGCCAATAAAAAATTCTATTCTATTCTATTCTTACAATCTACAACTTTTTGGTGGACTTTCAAATCCTTTGAAATCGAGGCAGTCCTCGACTTAGAACCCCCAAAGAGCCCAAGATTTCCATTGCTAAATGAAATGTTGGTTGGGAGTTATGTCCTGTTTTTAAAAAAATCTTTCCTGCCACACGGTTGTTAAGTGAACCGCCGCAGTTGTTAAGTTAGTAACACGGTTGTTAAGTGAGATTAGCTTCCTCGTTGACTTTGTTTCCTGGGTCGCAACAGCTGATCACATGACCCTGGGACACTGCAACCATCATAAATACACGCCAGTTGCCAAGCGCCCAAATTTTGATCACGTGACCATGGGGTTAAGGGTCATAAAATGGGACTTAATAATTGCTTTGCTTAGCAACAGAAATGCTGGGCTCAATTGTGGTCTTAAGTCGAGGACTGCCTGTTCTTGGGACTCCCTGATTTCTGTCAGCTTCAAATTATTTATCCTTGCTTTATAGCTATACAGGAGCCATAGTACCCAAACTAGTCACAACAGAGGATCCTAAAAAGATGTTTATTTCCCCCGAATTTAACTCTAGAATGCATCCAAGCATTGACAGCATGATTTAGAAGCGGTGCGACGGCCTAGAGGTAGAGCTCTTGCCTCACAATCAGGAGGTTGTGAGTTCAATCCTAGGTAGAGACAGATATTTCTCTCTCTGGGCACACTGAGAATATATCTGCTGAACAAAACTCCGCATTGGCAACAAGAAGGGCATCTGGCCAGTAAACAAACTCCACCTTGCAAGGGATTATGGGGTCGTTAAAAGAAAACGATTGACAGTGCAATTTAAATTTTGTTCGCTTTTCATTTTCACATGCAACTTAAAACAGTTGCCCAGCATACAAACTTTATATTTATAGGAGTGTCTTATGATGTTTACAATATAATTCTGTTAATCAAGGCTAAGATAATGGAGTACCTCTTTGTAGGAAGACATAATCCGTTCAATGGCATCTGCTCCAGAAACTAATAAATTTCGTGAGGTAGTGAAGGTTTCCGTTCGCTCGCTGACCATGGCTTGTTTCTGGCCATTGTCCAAATCTATCGAAGAGAGAAACAGTCAATGGAAGCAATTGGATCCTGCAACATTATCCTGGAAACACGTATATTTTGTCTTCCTTCGGAAGCAATATTTTCAGTGTCTTCTTGGAAATATTCTAATACAATAGAAGAAAAAACATGGCTGGCAGTAGACTGTGGCTCTTTGGGATTTCTGTTATAATTCTAAGACATTTCTAGTATTTTGAGGACAGAAAATATTGACATGAATAAGAGGATGAGCCTAGAATTAAGATTCAAACAGGTTAATTAACCTTAAATTTTATGTGGAGATCTGTACCTACAACTAACATTACATTCCTACGAAGTCTGGTTGAAAAATGACTATTATGGTTCGATGCAAGGTGAGGAGTGGTGCGGTGGCCTAAAGGTGGAGCTGTCGCCTCACAATCAAGAGGCTGTGAGTTCGATCTTGGGTAGAGGCAGATATTTCTCTCTCTCTGGGCATGCTAAGAATATATCTGTTGAACAAAACTCCACGTTGGCGACAGGAAGGGCATCCAGCCAGTGAACACTGCTAGATCCATTCAGTTGCCCAGACTCCACCCCGCAAGGGATTATGGGGTCATTAAAAAAATGGTAATGATGATGATGGTTCGATTCAAGGTGGCTTTTCATGTTTAGGGGGCTTCTGACAGTTAGGTGGGCTCCCCAGTTTTTTATCCTGGGGAAAATTCATGGCACAATCCTTCAGAATAATTTTCTGGACCTAGGGTTGCGTTTTGGCTTCCTTGATGCTGACAGCAGGGGAATGTTTGGGTCATTTCTCCATGAGGTGCAGGCGAAAATAGAAAGCCATGAAATGCACGCTTCAGGGAACATCTGAATGTACTATCTGGTTGCATCTGGGTTTGTGCATTTAGGGGAGATCTTGATTTTGGCAGTAGGGGTAAGTGAGGCCTGGTGTTAAAGGCAGTTTATATAGCAATAGCCCTTAGACTTATATACCGCTTCACAGTGCTTTTACAACTCTCTCTAAGCAGTTTACAAAGTCAGCCTTTTGTCCCCCCATCAATCTGAGTCCTCATTTTACTGACCTCGGAAGGACGGAAGGCTGAGTCGACCTTGAGCTGGTCAGAATCGAACTGCAGGCGGTGTGTTGCCTGCAATACTGTACTGCATTTTAACCAGTGCGTCACCATGGTTATTATCATAGTTATTATCTATGAATTGAATGAACGTCCCGCCTCTTATTTTCACAATGGATTATACCACCTGTCCAGTTTAGTGAAAAACAGCTACCCACAATCAGATGTAATTGAATGGGATACACAATGCGTAACATCCTAATCCAAAAAAACCCCCCACAAAAATTGGGATTTTTTTTTTTTAAAAAAGAAATATTAGGTTAGAAATGGCAAGGCTCTTCTGATGTCAGTGTGATTTGCCATATTTTTATTTCTCAGATTTTTTTTTTTTTTACTTCCTGGTCTTGTTCACGTACAACAGGGAAGTTAGGCGAGGGACATGAATTAATCTTACAACAAACAATATTTACTCTTACCAAGATATCAGATAATCATCATCACTGGTTTAAAACTCAATTTATTTACACAGTAGTAGTATAAAATTTGTGGGCATAGTAACTACAGGTAGTCCTCGACTTACAGCTGTTCATTTAGTGGCCATTCAAAGTTTCATTCAACAGCACTGAAAAATGTGATTTATGACCATTTTTTTACACTTGCAACGTCCCCGTGGTCATGTGATCAAACTTTGGACGCTTGGCAACTGGTTCACACTTACGACCGTTGTTCCCAAGATCACGTGATCCCCTTTTTGCGACCTTCGGAAGAGCAAAGTCAACAGCGGGAGGGGCCAGATTCACTGAGCGACCAGGTTACTGACTTATCAGCTGCAGCGATTCACTTAGCAACCGAGGCAAAGAAAGTTCGTAAAATGGGGAGACACTCACTCAGGATGTGTGTCTCACTCAACAAGGGAAATTTTGGGCTCCATTGTGGTCGTAAGTCAAGGACTACCTGTTATGGCCTTTTCTCTATGCCTTTTCTTCCCGGTTTCACCAAAATTCAAATCCAAGCATTTTTACCGCCATCCGCAAAGGCTGTTGCCGTGATGATGGGAACCGCTACCATAATCAACCCGCTGCTACTCCAGACGTATTTCATCAGGAACTGCTCAAGCATGATGTACCATAAGCGCTTGGACAATATGATGTTCATCTGCTCTTCCAGAGCTTTGTAACTTTTCTGAAGTTGGTTCATTTCCACCTGTAAATTTAAACAAAAATAAATAGAATAGAATAGAATAGAATAGAATAGAATAGAATAGAATAGAATAGAATAGAATAGAATTTTTTTTTATTGGCTAAGTGGGATTGGACACACAAGGAATTTGTCTTTGGTGCATAGGCTCTCAGTATACATAAAAGAAAAGATACGTTCATCAAGGTACAACACTTACAACACTTAATGATAGTCATAGGGTACAAATTTAACACTTAATGATGCATATGTATATATGCAGTGTGTGTGTGTGTGTGTGTATAGAATAGAATAGAGTACAGTAGAGAAGAATAGAGTAGAATAGAATAGAATAGAATAGAGTAGAATAGAATAACAGTCTGTTATTAACAGCAGCTGCTTGCAATTACTGCAGGTTCAAGTCCCACCAGGCCCAAGGTTGACTCAGCCTTCCATCCTTTATAAGGTAGGTAAAATGAGGACCCAGATTGTTGGGGGCAATAAGTTGACTTTGTATATAATATACAAATGGATGAAGACTATTGCTTGACATAGTGTAAGCCACCCTGAGTCTTCGGAGAAGAGCGGGATATAAATTCAAAAAAAAAAAAAACAGTGATCATTTTTGTATATCTCGTTTTTTCTATGGTGATCATTTTTGTACGTCTCCTTTTTTCTACATGTTTCACTTTTCTTCTTTAAACTGTAACTGCTATTCTAATAGCAAATCCTTCATACAAGTTATTGCATGACATGCTTGATTAAATGACCTTTCCATCGATATATAATTTTATGATACTACTCCCCCCACTCAAAGAAGGGGTATTATTACCTAGTTTTAGAAAACACACTTTTCCCAAAAGTTTTCCACAATTTTGGCCACTGCTGTATTTGTGTGATGATATTTCGTCCTTTGGTGTGGAATAGTGACTATTTATGGGCGATTTCCAAACAACTGAATCAACTAAAAAGCGTGGATCTTAACTTAAAAGACATCCCTTCTTGGGAGGAGCTCAATGCAAGAAGTGCATCACTCACAAAGCCAGCTGTTGTGACTCGTCCTCCCTCCTCTCCTCAGCCGGGCCCCTCCCGTCTCCAACCGGGCCTGTTATCAGACTCCGAGTCTGATAATGAAGATGAACGGCCTGTCACGCCTCCAGCCCCCAGCCCTGGCCCCATGCCCGGAGAGGATGCCGGGAGTGAACAGACAAGCCCGATAAACTTCACTCCTACAGCATGTGAGCAGGAAGCCAGCCAGGTGCTGGAATTAGTGACAGTAGATCCAGCTGAAGACAATTCAGGGTAGGAGGACCCTCACTTCCGGAGATCTGAGAGGCGATGCCAGCAGAAGGAGGGGTGGGGCAGGCCTGGATAAATGCTGGGTCATGGAGTCACACCCCACAGCCTATATAAAGGACCTGCTTTTGGCATTCCAACCTTGAGTCAAGCAAAGTCTTATCGAGTTTGCTGATACCGGACCCTATCGCTGAAGTCACAACTTGGACTCCTGCCTGCCCTGATAAACCTCGAAGGGACTTGGCAAACTGCAGAGGCTTCGTCGCCAAATTTGCCATGGACTTCCTTGACTCGTTTGTCGGAGTGGGGGGTGGGACACGACACCAGCTATAAAATCCAGCACTGCGACTTGTATGCGCCAATAGATTTTTTTTCCCATTGGTATCCAAGACACCTTGATATCTGATGTCTATGGAGATTCTCAGTCCTCCAGATCATGGTTTTCCGAAATGTGCTTTTTTTTTTCCAAGTGGCAACTGGACTTTCTGGTTTTTCTTTGAAGACGTGTTTCGCTTCTCACCCAGCTCTATGAGATGAAGAAGCTTCTTGGATGAGAAGCGAAGCGTCTTCAAAGGAAAAATCAGAAAGTCCAGTTGCCGCTTGAAAAAAAACACAACGCACCTTTGGGACAATCTGATTCAAATATTCTAGTATCAATACATATTACAATCCTAAGGGACTTGAAATCCATTACTCTTAATGAGCATTTTATAAGAATAATAGCAAATAAACACATTATTTTTAGGGTTGGAAGGAATACTTTCAAATGTAGGATAAGGTATTTTACTTTCGTTAAATTTGCTTCGTCTACCTTTTATTTCATCATCATGTTATATAATCACACATATATATATATATATATATGCAGTGTGTGTGTGTGTGTGTGTGTGTGTGTGTGTGTGTGTGTGTGTGTGTGTGTGTGTGTGTGTGTGTGTGCGTGTGTGTGTGTGTGTGTGTGTGTGTATAGAATAGAATTTTTTTTTATTGGCTAAGTGGGATTGGACACACAAGGAATTTGTCTTTGGTGCATAGGCTCTCAGTATACATAAAAGAAAGATACGTTCATCAAGGTACAACACTTACAACACTTACAACACTTAATGATAGTCATAGGGTACAAATTTAACACTTAATGATAGTCATAGGGTACAAATTTAACACTTAATGATAGTCATAGGGTACAAATTTAACACTTAATGATAGTCATAGGGTACAAATTTAACACTTAATGATAGTCATAGGGTACAAATTTAACACTTAATGATAGTCATAGGGTACAAATTTAACACTTAATGATAGTCATAGGGTACAAATTTAACACTTAATGATAGTCATAGGGTACAAATTTAACACTTAATGATAGTCATAGGGTACAAATTTAACACTTAATGATAGTCATAGGGTACAAATTTAACACTTAATGATAGTCATAGGGTACAAATTTAACACTTAATGATGCATATGTATATATGCAGTGTGTGTGTGTATAGAATAGAATAGAATAACAGTCTGTTATTAACAGCAGCTGCTTGCAATTACTGCAGGTTCAAGTCCCACCAGGCCCAAGGTTGACTCAGCCTTCCATCCTTTATAAGGTAGGTAAAATGAGGACCCAGATTGTTGGGGGCAATAAGTTGACTTTGTATATAATATACAAATGGATGAAGACTATTGCTTGACATAGTGTAAGCCACCCTGAGTCTTCGGAGAAGAGCGGGATATAAATTCAAAAAAAAAACAGTGATCATTTTTGCACGTCTCCTTTTTTCTACATGTTTCACTTTTCTTCTTTAAACTGTAACTGCTATTCTAATAGCAAATCCTTCATACAAGTTATTGCATGACATGCTTGATTAAATGACCTTTCCATCGATATATAATTTTATGATACTACTCCCCCCACTCAAAGAAGGGGTATTATTACCTAGTTTTAGAAAACACACTTTTCCCAAAAGTTTTCCACAATTTTGGCCACTGCTGTATTTGTGTGATGATATTTCGTCCTTTGGTGTGGAATAGTGACTATTTATGGGCGATTTTCAAACAACTGAATCAACTAAAAAGCGTGGATCTTAACTTAAAAGACATCCCTTCTTGGGAGGAGCTCAATGCAAGAAGTGCATCACTCACAAAGCCAGCTGTTGTGACTCGTCTTCCCTCCTCTCCTCAGCCGGGCCCCTCCCGTCTCCAACCGGGCCTGTTATCAGACTCCGAGTCTGATAATGAAGATGAACGGCCTGTCACGCCTCCAGCCCCCGGCCCTGGCCCCATGCCCGGAGAGGATGCCGGGAGTGAACAGACAAGCCCGATAAACTTCACTCCTACAGCATGTGAGCAGGAAGCCAGCCAGGTGCTGGAATTAGTGACAGTAGATCCAGCTGAAGACAATTCAGGGCAGGAGGACCCTCACTTCCGGAGATCTGAGAGGCGATGCCAGCAGAAGGAGGGGTGGGGCAGGCCTGGATAAATGCTGGGTCATGGAGTCACACCCCACAGCCTATATAAAGGACCTGCTTTTGGCATTCCATCCTTGAGTCAAGCAAAGTCTTATCGAGTTTGCTGATATCGGACCCTATCGCTGAAGTCACAACTTGGACTCCTGGCTGCCCTGATAAACCTCGAAGGGACTTGGCAAACTGCAGAGGCTTCGTTGCCAAGTTTGCCACGGACTTCCTTGACTCATTCGTCGGAGTGGGGGGTGGGACACGACACCAGCTATAAAATCCAGCACTGCGATTTGTATGCGCCAATAGATTTTTTTTTCCCATTGGTATCCAAGACACCTTGATATCTGATCCAAATATTCTAGTATCAATACATATTACAATCCTAAGGGACTTGAAATCCATTACTCTTAATGAGCATTTTATAAGAATAATAGCAAATAAACACATTATTTTTAGGGTTGGAAGGAATACTTTCAAATGAGGATAAGGTATTTTACTTTCGTTAAATTTGCTTCGTCTACCTTTTATTTCATCATCATGTTATATAATCACACACACACACACACACACACACACACATATATATATATATATATATATATATTTGTTTTCTGAGGTTTTCACGGGTGTTTGTATATAGGTCTTTGGTTGTTCGGGTTTTCTCCCGTGTAAAATTGGAAGTGTCTTGGCGACGTTTCGACGAAGTCTCATTCGTCATCTTCAGGCTTCAGCTTCGTGCTTCTGGGAGCAATGCTGTAAACACCTAGCACCAAGCTGTAAACACCTAGCCTGAAGATGACGAATGAGACTTCGTCGAAACGTCGCCAAGACACTTCCAATTTTACGTGGAAGAAAACCCGAATAACCAAAGACCTACATACAAACACCCGCGAAAACCTCAGAAAACATATATATATAATCTGTGTCTAATCTGTGCTGCAGGGGGATTTGAGCTGGATGGTGGATATTTTTTGGTTTGTGCAGAATGCTGTCTTGATGTTATGTTTGTGGAGGATAGAAGCACGAAGCTGAAGCCTGAAGATGACGAATGAGACTTCGTCGAAACGTCGCCAAGACACTTCCAATTTTACACGGGAGAAAACCCGAACAACCACAGACCTATATATATATATATATATATATATGTATATGTATATATATATATATATATATATATATATATACGTTACCTAATAATACAGTGGAGATCTTAATGCTAAGTATTTCGTTTCGGACTGAAAGTATTGTCACATAGCTACGGTTTAGATATGCTACACAGCGGCTTTTTAATGTTACAATCATGGGATAAAGGTTAAATAATGTTAGGCTTGCATTAGTGATGTCCAGTATTGATAGAATTGTTACTGTTTTCCTCTTATTTTCAATACTTTAAACTTTTTTTAAAAAATAATTTTTATTAAACAGATTTTTTTAAAAAAATCTGTAAATTAAAAACAAAAAAGCAATATTAACACTTCCTTCTTTCCAACAGTTTTGCGTCGGTGATCAATACTTATACATTTTTTCTCTCTTATCCTAATGCATCTTTTATACATATATTTCTAATATATCATATGAATACTTTAAACTTTCTAAATGATAGAATTTCCCTGCCTGAAATCACATGACATAAATATTATTGCATTAAGAAAATTCTCACTTCAGTCGGCTCAGTAAAGCATTTATGCTGGAATGAAAAGATACAGGATTTCAGCAGACTTGATTGGTTGGGAGAGTATTTAAAGGGCCTCTGTAATCAACTAATTGTCTACATTAGAAGATTAATGTGCAAATTACAGAGATGGGTTGGAGGAAGAATAATTAGTAGGGTACCCACAGGAAGATAACAGATTACAGTACATTCTTCACTCAAAGTCCACACAGCTGCTGAGAGAACAGAAATCCTGCTAGTAAATTTAATTTCTGTAAAGAAAATATTGAAATACATTTGGGGTGGGACACGACACCAGCTATAAAATCCAGCACTGCGATTTGTATGCGCCAATAGATTTTTTCCCATTGGTATCCAAGACACCTTGATATCTGATGTCTATGGAGATTCTCAGTCCTCCAGATCATGGTTTTCCGAAATGTGCTTTTTTTTTTCCAAGTGGGAACTGGGATTTCTGGTTTTTCTTTGAAATGGCACCAGAAAGTCCAGTTGCCTCTTGAAAAGCACCTTTGGGACAATCTGATTCAAATATTCTAGTATCAATACATATTACAATCCTAAGGGACTTGAAATCCATTACTCTTAATGAGCATTTTATAAGAATAATAGCAAATAAACACATTATTTTTAGGGTTGGAAGGAATACTTTCAAATGTAGGATAAGGTATTTTACTTTCGTTAAATTTGCTTCGTCTACCTTTTATTTCATCATCATGTTATATAATCACACATATATATATATATATATATATTTGTTTTCTGAGGTTTTCACGGGTGTTTGTATATAGGTCTTTGGTTGTTCGGGTTTTCTCCCGTGTAAAATTGGAAGTGTCTTGGCGACGTTTCGACGAAGTCTCATTCGTCATCTTCAGGCTAGGTGTTTACAGCTTTACATTGCTCCCAGAAGCACCAAGCTGTAAACACCTAGCCTGAAGATGTCGAATGCGACTTCGTCAAACGCCGCCAAGACACTTCCAATTTTACGGGAGAAAACCCGAATAACCAAAGACCTACATACAAACACCCGCAAAACCTCAGAAAATATATATATATATATATATATATATATATATATATATATATATATATATATATATATATATATATATATATATATATACGCTACCTAATAATACAGTGGAGATCTTAATGCTAAGTATTTCGTTTCGGACTGAAAGTATTGTCACATAGCTACGGTTTAGATATGCTACACAGCGGCTTTTAAAAAGTTTGGGAACCTCTGGGATAAAGGTTAAATAATGTTAGGCTTGCATTAGTGATGTCCAGTATTGATAGAATTGTTACTGTTTTCCTCTTATTTTCAATACTTTAAACTTTTTTTAAAAAATAATTTTTATTAAACAGATTTTTTTAAAAAAATCTGTAAATTAAAAACAAAAAAGCAATATTAACACTTCCTTCTTTCCAACAGTTTTGCGTCGGTGATCAATACTTATACATTTTTTCTCTCTTATCCTAATGCATCTTTTATACATATATTTCTAATATATCATATGAATACTTTAAACTTTCTAAATTGTGTGGCCTTCAAACACCCTGGCTGGGGAATTCTGGGTGTGGTAGTCCATACATCTTGAAAGTCCCAAGGTGCTTTTTTCAAGAGGCAACTGGACTTTCTGGTTTTTCTTTGAAATGTCACCAGAAAGTCCAGTTGCCGCTTGATCCAAATATTCTAGTATCAATACATATTACAATCCTAAGGGACTTGAAATCCATTACTCTTAATGAGCATTTTATAAGAATAATAGCAAATAAACACATTATTTTTAGGGTTGGAAGGAATACTTTCAAATGAGGATAAGGTATTTTACTTTCGTTAAATTTGCTTCGTCTACCTTTTATTTCATCATCATGTTATATAATCACACACACACACACACACACACACACACACACACACACACATATATATATAATCTGTGTCTAATCTGTGCTGCAGGGGATTTGAGCTGGATGGTGGATATTTTTTGGTTTGTGCAGAATGCTGTCTTGATGTTATGTTTGTGGAGGATAGAAGCACAGGCTGAAGCCTGAAGATGACTATATATATATATATATATATATATATATATATATATATATATATATATATATATACGCTACCTAATAATACAGTGGAGATCTTAATGCTAAGTATTTCGTTTCGGACTGAAAGTATTGTCACATAGCTACGGTTTAGATATGCTACACAGCGGCTTTTAAAAAGTTTGGGAACCTCTGGGATAAAGGTTAAATAATGTTAGGCTTGCATTAGTGATGTCCAGTATTGATAGAATTGTTACTGTTTTCCTCTTATTTTCAATACTTTAAACTTTTTTTTTTAAAATAATTTTTATTAAACAGATTTTTTTTAAAAAATCTGTAAATTAAAAACAAAAAAGCAATATTAACACTTTCTTCTTTCCAACAGTTTTGCGTCGGTGATCAATACTTATACATTTTTTCTCTCTTATCCTAATGCATCTTTTATACATATATTTCTAATATATCATATGAATACTTTAAACTTTCTAAATGATAGAATTTCCCTGCCTGAAATCACATGACATAAATATTATTGCATTAAGAAAATTCTCACTGCAGTCGGCTCAGTAAAGCATTTATGCTGGAATGAAAAGATACAGGATTTCAGCAGACTTGATTGGTTGGGAGAGTATTTAAAGGGCCTCTGTAATCAACTAATTGTCTACATTAGAAGATTAATGTGCAAATTACAGAGATGGGTTGGAGGAAGAATAATTAGTAGGGTACCCACAGGAAGATAACAGATTACAGTACATTCTTCACTCAAAGTCCACACAGCTGCTGAGAGAACAGAAATCCTGCTAGTAAATTTAATTTCTGTAAAGAAAATATTGAAATACATTTGGGGGTGGGTGAGTTTACCTAACCAATTCTAACCTCTGCCTTCTCCTGTCCTCTTCCAGAGAGCTCTGCTAGGAATTTTTAAAAAAAAAAATCACAATTAATATTGCTAACCAAGCAAAGAGAAAAGAGCCAATTTGGCAAACCTCTAGGTCAATGTTTCTAAAACTTGGCAACTTTTAAATTGTGTGGCCTTCAAACACCCTGGCTGGGGAATTCTGGGTGTGGTAGTCCATACATCTTGAAAGTCCCAAAGGTGCTTTTTTTCAAGAGGCAACTGGACTTTTTGGTTTTTCTTTGAAATGTCACCAGAAAGTCCAGTTGCCTCTTGAAAAAGCACCTTTTTTGTCAACCATGACTGAGAATCTCCATCTTGAAAGTTGCCAAGTTTGATAGCATTGTTTTAGATCTTGGATAACCCATTAATTCAGTGGGGTGGGTGGTGTTTTTTTTTTTTTTTTGCCCTGAGCAGATGTTCCAGATCAGGGCTCTCCAACCTTGGCAACTTTAAGCCTGGAGGACTTCAACTCCTAGAATTCCCCAGCCAGTTTTGCAGGGAGACCCCTGCTCCAGATCATCATCTTTGTTTAATGACCCCATAACCCCTTGCAGGTTGGAGTCAAGGCAACTGAATAGAGCTGAGTGTTTACTGGCCGGATGCCTTTCATGTCACCAGTGCGGAGTTTTGTCCAGCAGATATATTTTCATCGCGCCCAGAGAGAGAGAAATATCTGCCTCTATCTAGGATTGAATTCACAGCCTCCTGATCACTTCCTGACAGTTAGAACAATTAATAAGTGGAACAACTTGCCTGCAGAAGTTGTGAATGCTCCAACACTGGAAAAATTTAAGAAAATGTTGGATAACCATTTGTCTGAAATGGTGTAGGGTTTCCTGCCTGGGCAGGGGGTTGGACTAATTTTTTTTTCTTTCCTCCTTTCTCCCTCCCCACCATTCTAAGATGGTAGCTAGGCAGACCCGACCCTACATTAATTATATTTATACATCTTCAATAATCCCTGTACATTAACCATCACTCCATCCTCTACCCTCATCCCCCCCCCAGTTCCCCTCCCCCTTACCCCCCCTGACTTCCCAGAACAAAATGCAGGGTATCAAAACTAACTATCATAATCCAAAATAAATCTTAAATTATAATCTCTAGTCACCACATAATCACACTCTCAATTCCCCTCTCCTTCAAAAAATATATTGGCAGGGGGGTTAGACTAGAAAGCCTCCAAAGTTCCTTCCAACTCTGTTGTTGTTATTATTATTATCAGATTGTGAGGCGAGAGCTCCACCTCTAAGCCAGTGCACCATTCCAGCAGATGCTCCAGATGTTCCTGGCGGGGGAAAAAAACCTACCAAGAACTACAGCAGCATCAACCGAGCCACCTTAGGTCCTTCTTCCGTCCGCTTACCTTGTGCCCTCGATAGAAGGCGATCTCTTCCCCGTTGGCAATGATCCGGGAGTGGAGGTAGCGCAGGTAGCCCTTCCGGTGGGCTTCCTCCGCCACCAGCTTTCCAAATTTGGGAGAGCAGGCTCTCAACACTTTGGCCGTGGTGTAGACCACCAATCCGGCCAGCAGCGTAGGGCCGACGGGACTGGCTCCCCTCTTTTGAGCCGTCCGGATGAGGGTGTAGGAGGTGAGCCCCACGTCCAGGATGGGCTTGGTCAAGTTGGAGTAGAGGTGAGCCACCGACTGGGAGAACATCATGATGTCCTCGGTCAGCGACTGGTCGGGGTTGGCCAGCCTGCCGTCCATGTTGGTCACCTGGTAGTAGGTCTGGTGGTCGAAGTAGGTCAGGTAGGCGCGATCCACCAGGCGGGTGCGGCAAGCCAGAGCCAGCTTGCCCTCCAGGTAACGGATGGCGCTGTTGACGAAGGTGGCCGGGATGGCCACCAGCAGCCACTTGAGCAACTTGCAAGCGAAGCTGCGCGGATGCCTCTCCACGATGCTCTTGACGATCTGGCCGTCCAAGCCGGCGACGTAGATGGAGAGGAAAGTCCGGGAGACCAGAGCCACCGAGTGAAGGCAAAGCCAACCGCTCTCCGGGCTGACCAGCCGCGGGAAGAAGATCTTGCGCAGAGCCAAGAGCTGCCGGAGGAATTCCGCATTGGCTGCCGGCGAGGTTTTGCTCCTTGCAACCGGGCCGGAGCCGGCCAAAGATCCCGCCGCTTCTTTCTCCACCTCTTCTCGCTCGGCGGCATCTTCCGATGCCCGTCCGCTCCGTCGCCCCCGCCGCAGCCGCTTGCAAAGCACCGGCCAGAGGATTTTCAAGCCGTAAGCCGCAGCCAGCAAAGCCGCCGCTCTCTTGGCGGCGCTCGCCCGGCTCCAGCGCTCACCTCGCCCGGGGACCAGCCTTGGCAAAGCCGGGCTCATCGTCCTCCCCGGTCCGGAGGAGGAGGAGGAGGAGGAGGAGGACCCGCAGAGGCGGCGAGGGAGGGAGATGCAACGGGGGTGGATGGTGGTGGTGGTGGTTGGGGGGGGAAGATACCCGGCTCGGCTTGCAAGAAGAAGATCCCGCTCCGGTGCGATCGGGATCCGCCAAGCTCCACCTCCGCCGTTCATTGGCCGCGCCTGCAAGCCGGCAAGGTCGCCCGGCCAGCCAGATGCTTGGCGGGGGTCGCGGGAAGAGCCGAGCCCGGAGCGGCCGAGCGCAGGGTGCGGAGCTGCCTCGGCTGCCTCTCTTCTCCCGCGGGGTCCTTTCCAGGCTGGGGGGGGATCCTCTCCCGGGGTGGGTGGGGGGAGGACTTTCCCGGGGAAGGGCGTGGGAATGCACACCCACCACTTGCCTGGCTTTGCGGGGAGGGTTTTCTCAGCCTGGGCAATCTGAAGAAGGGGGACTTCAACTCCCAGAACTCCTCCAGTCAGCATGGTGGGCGGGGGGAATTCTGGGAGTTGAAAGCCACACATCTGAAAAGCAGGCTGGCTGACGAATTCTGGGAGTTGAAGTCCATCCATCTGAAAGCAGGCTGGCTGGGGAATTCTGGGAGTTGAAGGCCTGACATCTGAAAGCAGGCTGGCTGGGGAATTCTGGGAGTTGAAGTCCATCCATCTGAAAGCAGGTTGGCTGGGGAATTCTGGGAGCTGAAGGCCTGACATCTGAAAGCAGGCTGGCTGGGGAATTCTGGGAGTTGAAGTCCATCCATCTGAAAGCAGGCTGGCTGGGGAATTCTGGGAGTTGGAGTCCATCCATCTGAAAGCAGGCTGGCTGGGGAATTCTGGGAGTTGAAGGCCTGACATCTGAAAGCAGGCTGGCTGAGGAATTCTGGGAGTTGAAGTCCATCCATCTGGAAGCATGCTTGTTGGGGAATTCTAGGAGTTGAAGTCCAGACATCTTAAATTACACTGGCTGGGGAATTCTGGGAGTTGGAGTCCATCCATCTGAAAGCAGGCTGGCTGGGGAATTCTGGGAGTTGAAGGCCTGACATCTGAAAGCATGCTTGTTGGGGAATTCTGGGAGTTGAAGTCCAGACATCTTAAGTTACACTGGCTGGGGAATTCTGGGAGTTGAAGTCCAGACATCTTAAATTACACTGGCTGGGGAATTCTGGGAGGAAGTCCATCCATCTGAAAGCAGGCTGGCTGGGGAATTCTGGAAGTTGAAGGCCTGACATCTGAAAGCAGGCTGGCTGAGGAATTCTGGGAGTTGAAGTCCATCCATCTGGAAGCATGCTTGGGGAATTCTAGGAGTTGAAGTCCAGACATCTTAAATTACACTGGCTGGGGAATTCTGGGAGTTGAAGTCCAGACATCTTAAATTACACTGGCTGGGGAATCCTGGGAGTTGAAATCTACCCATCTGAAAGCATTCTTGTTGGGGAATTCTAGGAGTTGAAGTCCATCCATCTGAAAGCAGGCTGGCTGAGGAATTCTGGGAGTTGAAATCCACCCATCTGGAAGCATGCTTGTTGGGGAATTCTGGGAGTTGAAGTCCATCCATCTGAAAAGCAAGTTGGCTGAGGAATTCTGGGAGTTGAAGGCCACCCATCTTCAGGTTGCCAAGGTTGAGAAATGTTGGCTTAGAGCCGTTTCCCAACTTGGCCCTTTCCAGATGGGTGGACTTCCAAGCCCAGAATTCCACAGCCAGAGTTGTGACTGAAGAGAATTCTGGGAGTTGAAGTCCGCTCATCTTCAAGGTTCGAGAAAGACTGGATGACAGCCTCGGTCAATTGTGCTCCGTATAGCTGGGCTCGGGTGCTGATCTGTTCATCCATCCTGGCTGCAAAGCAACTCTGTTGACAACAGCAGCAGCTGCAGAGGACGTTGGCAGAGGAAGCCCTGATGATGTTACCTAGTTGGGTAATGAAACATCTGTGGGGAAAAAAGCAACCAAGCTCAGAGAGCACCAAGGATCCCTCAAGGGAAGATCTCTGTGTTCCATTGCAGGTGTCTCTTGAGTCACAGCCTGCACCTGGGCGGCTTAGGTGACTCACCTGTCTGAAGGTTAAGAAGACTTGAGCGGTGAGTACAAGGCCATCTTAGTGGTGGCTCCTCAAAAGTAGCTTTTCTTTGGATAGCTTTTCTCCCCCCCCCCCCCCCCCCCCCGGTAATCCTTTGTTCTGGCTGGCATTTCCCTCTTCTCGTCTTGTGTCAGAAATGCAGAAACTAGGAAAGGAGAAATTATTAATATTTTAAAAATTTTAGAAGCTTGAATAAAATATAGATTTATATCGCTCCAGCCCAATTCCGGGCCATGTTAATGGCAGAGATATTACACACAGAGACAGAGTCATTCTGTGTGTAAGTCAGTCCAGGGGGCCTTGTAAAAAAGATGGGAAGTTACTTGAATAGTGCCACATTCGCTGTGAATTTCCTCATCCTTAGGGAAAATGCCCCATTTTCCCATTTCATCTTTAATTCTTTAGGTCGGAAGCTGAAACTACCTGTACAGCTATTCGGTGGTGTGATTCACGTAATTTAACAACCGGTTCTCTGCCCTAATGATTTCTTCCAACAACCAGTTCGCCAAACTGCTCAGAAAGTTAACAACCGGTTCTCTCGAAGTGGTGCTAAATCCCACCACTGCAGCTATTTCTAACAACTTAGTCCCACGTTGTAAAAAATAGTACTAAATACAGGAAGTCCTCGACTTTCGACCGCAATTCAGCCCAACATTTCTGATGCAGAGTGAAACATTGGTTAAGTGACTTTGGCGACTTTTCTTGCCACTGTTGTTAAAAGCGAATCGCTGCAGTTGGTAAATTAGTGACACGGTCGTGAAGTTAAACTGGTTTCCCCATTGACTTAACTCGTCAGAAGGTGGCAAAAGGGCCCCCTGGAACACGGCAACCGTCATAAATGCGAGTCCGTTGCCAAGCATCTGAATTTTGATCACGTGACCATGCTACAGGCTACAGTGGTCGTAAGTGTGAAAAACTCACTTTTTTCAGCCTTCCTATTGACTTTTATACTTTTTAATCTTACCTGATAACCTAATAAAATGTTTAAAACAACAAAAAATAATAATAATTTTTAAAAATCTTTCCGTGCTTCTCTTCCCCCCCTTTCCCCCACCTGCTTTCCTATTGACTTTTGTATTTTGTGTCTTATCTTATAACCTAATAACATGTTTAAAACAATAAATAATAATAATAATAGTAATCAGTCCCTTTTTTCAGTGATGTTGTAACGTTGAATGGTTACTAAATGAACTGTCATAAGTCGAGGACTCTCTGTGCTTTTGGTTCAGTTGCAATCAAAGAAGCAAGATTTTTTCCCGACAAAATGGGACGAAGCAATTATTTCTGACATTAATACAGCGTGGCATATGCCTACCTGGAACTTCTGAATTGCATTAAATTGTTCAATGAAGGCTCAGGTGTTAACAATACGCCAGAGGGGTAATTATCATCAGGAAAATATATATATATATATATATATATCTGTATATTTCCATTCACGAACGATGCAGACATATAAATGTGTGTTCTGGTTTATCAGCTAAATAAGAATCCATGTCAAAGCTTAACGCTGTCTCCTTTCGTAAATTTATCATTTGAGGACTGATCAACACAACACAAAATGTGACATTGTTTTACCCGTAATCCTCCACTTACGATCATTCGCTTAATGACCATTTGAAGTTACAACAGTGCTGAAAAAAAGGGGACTTGTGACCGTTTTTCTTACTAATTGAAGCATCCCTCGCGGTCAAGTGATCAAAATTTGGACAACTGGCTCGCATTTATAACGGTCGCAGCGTCCCAGGGTCACGTGATTCCCTTTTGCGACCTTCCGACCGGAGAAATCAATGGGGAAGCCAGATTCATATAACAACCGTGTTGCTAATTTAATGACGGCAGTGATTCACTTAGCAACTGTGGCAAGAAAGGTTGTAAAACGGGGGCAAAACTCGCTAAACAACTGTTCTCGCTTAAAAACAGAAATGTCGGGTTTCCTTGTGGTCCTAAGTCGAGGACTTCCTGTACATCTCAAAAGTGAGCTCTCTAGATTGTTTCCTCTGATTATTCATAAAAATATTTTTCTTTTGTTGTATGTTGCGGGCAAGATGTTTAACTACATGCATTGCTTTAATCAGATTTTTACCTGCCCCAATAGTCTTGGTGGCCCAGTGGCTTATAAATGCAATAAATTAAAAATGCAGACATGCAGAAAGTCTAAAAATCATATGATGTATTTTATTAAACGGAGAGGGGTCATCACCCACCGTTTTGATTCTGGAATACTTCAAAAGATGGTAAATCTGCCCGTGCTAACAACCCAACCTCTGTTCTCCGTCTTTCATAAGAATTTCCTCTTGCTGATCATAAAACGGTTTTCTGATCCTTTGAGCTGCTTATTTCCGGCCTGGGATTAGGAGCCTTCTATTCAGAAACTACAAGGGATTATGTTGCTCAGGACTCAGAAACAGAGAAGCGTCGAGGAATGAGAAACAGGCTTTTTATTTTCTGCTGTAAACTAGATAGATAGATAGATAGATAGATAGATAGATAGATAGATAGATAGATAGATAGATAGATAGATAGATACTGTAGAAGATAGATAGATAGGTAGATAGGTAGATAGATAGATGATGATGATGATGATGATGATGATGATGATGATGATGATGATTATTTGCATTTATATCCCGCCCTTCTCTGAAGACTCAGGGCGGCTTACGCTATGTTAGCAATAGTCTTCATCCATTTGTATATTATATACAAAGTCAACTTATTGCCCCCAACAATCTGGGTCCTCATTTTACCTACCTTATAAAAGATGGAAGGCTGAGTCAACCTTGGGCCTGGTGGGACTTGAACCTGCAGTAATTGCAAGATAGATAGATAGATAGATAGATAGATAGATTGATAGTTAGATAGGTAGGTAGGTAGGTAGGTAGGTAGGTAGGTAGGTAGGTAGGTAGGTAGATAGATAGATAGATAGATAGATAGATAGATAGATAGATAGATAGATAGATAGATAGATAGATAGATAGATAGATAATACCGTAATAAAGGTTCCATTTCATTTTGAGGCCTGCTCATTTTGACTCAGCTTTGACTTGAAGAAAAAAAAACACTCTTAACAAGCCAGATCACCAACAGTAAAATAAGAGCGGGGTTTGGGTTTTTTTCCATTTTAATCTGGTTGTATAGTTTGAGGCTTTTAATTGTGACTGTTTTGTTTTCCCTTTACGCAAATTGTACAATTTGGAATGAAAGATGTATTTTCTAGACATGGATCTAGATAAGAATTGAGGGCAGTTGTCTATTTGGTCGATTTATTTAGATGGTTATATATTTGTTTTTCTGTAACGAGATTCTGAAATAAACTAAATCAATATCAAATCAGATCAAATCAGATAGCATCTTTGACACAGCAGAAGGACTGGCTGGAAATGTAACCTTGCAGTATTTTCCATTAAGCTGCTTTATCTCTGTATTAAAAAGTAAAAATATGCTAAAGATAAAAGGAGAGCCAGTTTACTGCAATGGTCAAGGGCACTGGACTAAAAAATTTTTGTCTTGCCTTAGGCGGGAAGCCAGTTCTGTGAGTTTGTGCCAGTCACTCTCTCTGAGCCCTAGAAGGAAAGCAATGGCAAGCCGTTTCTAAAACAGTTGCCAAGCAAATTCAAACTTCTCCAGGCCATTGCCAAGGCTGACTTAAAGAAGCACTGATGTACACACCACACACATTTACAAATACATGCAAATAAAGTATATTATATGGGTTCCACAGCTTAGCTAGCAACTACCGTATTGATTGAAGAATAAATTCCTGGTCTTTTTCAGAATAAAGGCCTGGTTTCACAGATATGCTGTGTCTTTAAATTTTAGAAGTGTTATTCTGTTTTCAATCTAAGACTTTTAGTTCTATCCAAATATCTACCGTATATTTGTATGCTGACTCTCTGAATCATTAAAGTGTTCTGTAAAGCTCAATGAAGCTTTACAAGTGCTATGGGCTATGGCCATCCATCTATCTATCTATCTATCTATCTATCTATCTATCTATCTATCTATCTATCTATCTATCTATCTATCTATCTATCTATCCACCCACCCATCTCTCTCTCTCTCTCTGTTTGTCTGTCATCTAGCTAGCTAGCTATCATTATCTATCTATCTGTCTATCTATCTATCTATCTATCTATCTATCCATCCATCCATCCACCCACCCACCCATCTCTCTTTCTCTCTCTCTATCTGTCTGTCTGTCATCTAGCTAGCTAACTATCATTATCTATCTATCTATCCACTTACCCATCCACCCACCCACCCACCCACCCATCTCTATCTATCTATCTATCTATCTATCTATCTATCTATCTATCTATCTATCTATCTATCTATCTATCCATCCATCCATCCATCCACCCACCCACCCACCCATCTCTCTTTCTCTCTCTCTATCTGTCTGTCTGTCATCTAGCTAGCTAACTATCATTATCTATCTATCTATCCACTTACCCATCCACCCACCCATCTCTATCTATCTATCTATCTATCTATCTATCTATCTATCTATCTATCTATCCACTTACCCATCCACCCACCCACCCATCTCTATCTGTCTGTCTGTCTATCTATCTATCTATCTATCTATCTATCTATCTATCTATCTATCTATCTATCTATCTATCTATCTATCCACCTACCCATCCACCCACCCACCCATCTCTATCAATCTATCTGTGTAGCTATGTAGCTATCTATCTATCTATCATCTATCTATCTATGTAGCTATCATCTATCTAGCGTTTTTTATCTATGCAAAGTCATTTAGGGATAGGCATTATATTAATTTACAAAGTAAGTACATAAATGAATACATGCTGATCCTATTTACTGTCTGATCCTGTCTCATATTTGCATTTCTGCATTTCCGTTTAAAACGATAGAAAAGATAAAGCCCCTCCTTATTCCATCTGTTTATGAAATCAGCCAGGTAAGCATGTTTTACTTGGTTGTCTTTCCTGTTTTATTGAATAATCAATAACCCCTCCTGTATTTGGAATAGAATTACGACTAATGGGCATCTGTCGAAAAAAAGAAAAAGAAAAAAAAAGATTGATGCAAGCTAAGTGTGACCTTTAACTTCCTCTTGTTTAAAAATTAAACTGGGGGGGAAAAGCAACATTTAAAGAAAAAAGTTAAAAAACTTACATTGAAAAAATTGGTAAGGGTAATTGGTTTGGGAAGAGTCAGGAGGATGAAGAAGAACAGAATATTTCATTTTTTACAGACCGGTCCAAACTACGGGAGGTAAGAAAGGAGAGAGTGCATTAATAAAATACTGTACATACATTTTAAAAAATCCAATTAAACAATACAGGTTTTATTCCTATCTTACCCATTCCTTTGAATAGCCCTGAGGCAGATAGGGATTTAGCAATGTACATATTTATTTACAGAGAGTCCTTGACCATACCATCACAAATTGCGACCTCTGTCACTAAGCAATGCAGTTGTTAAGTGAGTCATCATGCGACCACGGCTAATTTTGCCATAGTCACTAAGCGAATCCCATGGTCATTAAGAAAATCCATCTTATCCCATTAATTTTGCTTGTCAGAAGCCCACTGGGAGGGTGGCAATCGTGTGGACCCAGGACGCTGCAGCCACCATAAATAGTACCCCTGGTTCCCAAATTTTGATCACATGACTGTGGGAACACTTCCAGGGTTGTAAATGCAAGGATTGGTCAGAAGCCCCTTTTTTTTCCCCCAGCAGTCGTAACTTTAACAAATCGCTAAATGAATGTTCATAAGTCAAGGACTACCTGTACTCTTTTTGCAATGGATTCATTTGGCTAACTCAACTGGGAATTTTTATATGAAGGCTCCAGCGATGTGAAATAAATCTTGCAAATCTTCCCTTTAGTTGTATTCATTTTATGTATTCAATTCATGTTTATACTTATATATATTATCTAATATGTATTTGACAAAATAAATAAATAAAATAAATAATAAATAATAACATAACATAACATACATACATACATATATATATACTGCTCAAAAAAATAAAGGGAACACCTACACAACACAATGTGCTGTATTTAATAAGAATATTTCATTCCTTCAGGTCTAGGATGTCTTATAGTATACAGTAAAGGGAACACAAAAATACTGTAAGACATCCTAGATCTGAAGGAATGAAATATTCTTATTAAATACAGTATATTGTGTTGTGTAGGTGTTTCCTTTATTTTTTTGAACACTGTGTGTGTATATATGTATATGTATGTGTGTGTGTGTGTGTGTGTGTGTGTGTGTGTGTATAAATGAATGATTAGGAGACTGGAGACTAAAACATGAAGAACGGCTACAGGAACTGGGCATGTCTAGTTTGATGAAAAGAAGGACTAGGGGAGACATGATGGCAGTCTTCCAATATCTCAGGGGCTGCCCCGAAGAAGAGGGAGTCAAACTATTCTCCAAAGCACCTGAAGGCAGGATAAGAAGCAATGGGTGGAAATTAAACAAGGAGAGAAGCAACCTAGAAATAAGGAGAAATTTCCTGACAGTGAGAACAATTAATCAGTGGAACTACTTGCCTCCAGAAGTTGTGAATGCTCCAACACTGGAAATTTTTAAGAAAATGTTGGATGGCCATTTGTTTGAAATGGTGTAGGGTTTCCTGCCTGGGCAGGGGGTTGGACTAGAAGACCTCCAAGGTCCCTTCCAACTCTGATATTATTATTATTTATTATTATTGTTATTGTTGTTATGATGATGATGATGATGATGATGTGTGTGTGTGTGTGTGTGTGTGTGTGTGTGTATGAAAGAAGGTGTGTTGAAATGTTTGATGGTTGAGTTATTTGTAAAAATAATAAAAGGTGGGATACAAATAAATAAATTAAAATAAAATACCATTTCCCTTCTCCAGGTGAGACTAGGCCCAGCCATATTGGCATTTAGGAAACCTGGCTGATGAATCGATCACACCCTCTTGCCAGCCCCAGGGAGATCTCCATGCCCCTGGGGAGGAATCCACCCTGATTTTACATTTTAAAAAAAAGTGGGGGGAGGAGGGCTTTAAGGGATCCTGGATTTTCTCTGGGACTGGGGGCGGGGGGGGGGGCTCAGCCTCTCCATAAAGACCCCCAAAGGGAGGGAAGGATATTAACAGGGATTCGAATTCAACCCCTTCCCTTGCAAGGGTTGCAATTCTACGCATGTGCGCAGAAGCAGTTTTTGCTTGCAAAGGCCAAAAACGGGGAATCTGGAAAATTCAGCTCACGCACCTCGTTTTTCCCGAATCTTTGGGTTTTTTTCCCCCTCTTCCTTCCCACCACCCGTTTTTGCTCCTTATTTCGTTGCCTCTATTTATTTTTTATTTTTATTATTTTTTTCATTCCCGAGTTGTTTACTGAGGCCCTGGGTTCAGGAAGAGGCTGACCCACTCCTTTCCCTCAGGCATTCATCTGAACCCCACCGGATTTTGTGGGGGGCGGGCGACATTTCCCCTCAGGGGGCTGCCTCTTTTCCTTCTTTTTTTCTTTCCTTTTTTCCTTTCCTTCTTTTTCAGGCCGGTGGCCTGCCTGTCAGGGGTGGCGTTGGCAGGACGAAGGAAAAATGAACTGGGTTGGGGGGTCCCGGTGAGTGAAGCCAAAAAGGCCTCACAATGGCACAACTGTCGCCTTTTTTTGTTGTGAGGGGAGATATTGTCTGCTTTTAAAGTTGACACTCTCCTTCCAGGCTGGGTTATTTTATATTTTATTATTTTATATTATATTATTTTATTTTATTTTTATTTTATCTTATCTTATTTTATTTTATCTTATTTTATTATTTTATTTTATTATTTTATGTTATTTTGTATTTTATTTTATTTATTTTAATTTGTAGCCAGCCTTCATGGATTT
Organism: Ahaetulla prasina; assembly: GCF_028640845.1. Classification (NCBI taxonomy): domain Eukaryota; kingdom Metazoa; phylum Chordata; class Lepidosauria; order Squamata; family Colubridae; genus Ahaetulla; species Ahaetulla prasina. The sequence continues at coordinate 6,852,915 of NC_080545.1, forward strand.
CACAAACAATCTAAGGCCGTGAATGTATCCAATACGCCTTCCTTCCTCTTCTGAGTTTATTTCTTTCCTTTTGTTTTATTTTGGAAAATTTACATTGCCGACTCAAGGCGGCTGACAAGGAGACAAAAACACCATAGGAAAGAAATAAAAAGTAATTTTAAAAGACAAATAATAAAATAATATAATAACTACCCCCCCCATCCCACCCTGGCGAGGGGTGGAAGGTTATTATATTTTATTATTCGTCTTTTTAAATAATTTTTTGTTTCTTTTAGATTGGGTTTCCCCCACAACATTAATACAAAATAAAAAAGCGATTATTTTTTTTAAAAAAAATCCAATTATTACACTTCAAGGCCTGCAAAGAGTTTGACATGTGGAGAGAGAAAAAATAGGAATAATTTCCTTTGGATTTTCAAAGCTGTGGTAGATCTTTCCCTTTTGAACTACAGGATTATTATTATTTTATTTATACAAAATGACAGTATACACAGCAAACGAGATAACTATGCTGGATTTCGTATTATTATTATTATTATTATTATTATTATTATTATTATTATTATTATTATTATTATTATTATTTTATTATTTTATTTACACAAAATGACAGTATACACAGCAAACGAGATAACTATGCTGGATATTATTATTATTATTATTATTATTATTATTATTATTATTATTATTATTATTATTATTATTATTATTATTATTATGCCAGCTCTGTTAGGGCTGGATAAATTCCTCTGTTTTATTGACCTCCCCGTTCCTTATATTATTTTTTTTGAAGGGCAGGGAAATGCAGTCTAGAAATATTTAAAAATATTGGCGTGAGGGAACAAGGCATCTAGGAAAAAACCCCTCATATTTCTCCATTTTGAAATCAGATCCACACCTCATGGCCTCCATTATGGTCTATTTTATGGGGATATTCATCTCTGTCCCAAATCCACAATATCTCCGGTTCTTAGATTTATTTTTCTAAAATGCTAATTTTCCAAAAACAACCAAACACCTCTTGGTATCACAACAAGGAAATGTAGAAAGAGGAAACTATAATGTTAGAGACGATACAGCCATGCTTTTAGTAGTCCTCCTTCTTCTTTTTTTTTAAATATTACCTTCCCACCCAAAAAGTAACAGAAACTTTGTCTCAGGGATTTAAAATGTAAAAATGATGTATTTATTAATTTGTAAATATGCTGGATGATAATAAGCTCTGTTTGTGGTACAAATCGGTAAATATAATTGAGATACATATGCCTATTTCAGACAATTATATTTTTTATTTAGTTTTTTTAATTGTTTTAATTGTAGTGTGCAGTGTTAGATCGGATGATTAGATCGGATCAAAAAACATGCAGTTTTTTGAACTGTATGCTGGCCAGGATCATTGAGTAAAATGGGCAGTTATAGACATAGAATAAATGAATGAATGAATGAATGAATACATACATACATACATACATACATACAGACTTTCATGCATGCATACATCATAGTGAATTTTTATGATGCCATGTATACATTAATAGCAAATATGCAATATTTATTATGCTAATCATGGCAATCAATAACAATAGATTGGATGCATATGTCTGTTTATTTTGAATAAATAATACTTTTATTTCATTTTTTTTTTATTGTTTTAAAATGGTTATTTTTTTTAAAATGTTTTCATTGTTTTAATTATATTTATTTTCAGTTGTAAGCCTCAGGTTCATTGATTGAGATAGGTGGCAGCATAATTTGAATAAATAAATACATCATAATGAATTATGCCATGCATACATTAATAGCAAATTACTACAGTAGGATAATATGTAATATGCATAATAATTAAATATGCAACATTTATTTATTATGCTAATCATGCTAAACAATCACCGTAAATTGAGATATGTTATAATAATACCATGCAGGAATTAATTCTAAATTAATACATTATGTTGAATGCAATAATATAATATGCAATATTTACTATGCTAATTGTTGGCATGAATTGTTATCATAAATTATGATACCTGATGAAAAACTGTGATGATAATTATAGAAGCTAGTTGGTATAGTAGTTAAGGTGTTGACAGAGCAATTTGTGATTGTGAAAGCTGGCTGGGTGACTTTGGGCCAGTCACTCTCTCAGAAGAACCTACCTTGCAGGGTTGTTCTGTCGAAAATGGGGAGGCAGGAGTATTAAGTATGTTTGCCACTTTGAATATAGAGAAGGAAAAGAGAGAAAGATGGAATAAAAATCTAATAATAACAATAATAGCAATAAGGAAAGAAAAGGCCTCAAAAATTATGCTGTAAACCGAACAGTTCCGAAAACGTTTAACAATATTATTCAAATATACTCACTTCTTTGAAACCCTCCCTCCCACCCCTCAAATTTTAAATCTTCAGAATTTTGAATTAAGTGGGCAAGAAATTTAATCAAAGGAAAAACATACCATTAATAATAACTTCTGATTTATTGGTTGAATTTTATAAACTGTTTTAAAACTGCTTCTTCTTTTCTCTCTTCCAACTTCTAGTCGAAGAATCATGCTTACTAAAGAGAGAAGAAAACAGAAGGTAACTAATGATTACACTTTAAAAATATATGTGAGCCTGCCAGAAATCTTCATCATCCTCATTATTGTCATCACAATAATTTTATAATAAAAAACTTATGAGCCAAATGCAGAAGTTTGCATATTCTATAACGATGGAGCCATGGTAGCTATTTTCAAATATACTGAATGCTGTTTTAAAATCATAATCATTTTTGTGCAGAAGTTTAACTACTAGATCTAGGAAGATTCAGGAATCTACTGTAAGATCCTGAGTGATTTTTGCCCCCTCACATTTCTCTCAGTCTAACCACAACAGAAGGTTGCTCTTGTTAGAAGGTCGCAAAATGTCCTATATGAACATATATGTGATAACTGCTACCTCTTCTCAATAGGATTTTTTTGAAAAGGAAAAACTTAAGTCAAAGATGAAGTTACTGGGAGTATCTCCTTTGAAAAGCTCAGCTGTCAGTTTGGACCTACTCAATCTCTACGTTGTTAATCAGATCTCTACAAAGAAAGAAAATGCTGGTAAGTTAAGAACAAATTTCTCAGACACAGTTTAATTTTCAAAGACTAGACAGAACAGAACAGAACAGAACAGAACAGAACAGAATAGAATAGATCTGGAAGGGACCTTGGAGGTCTTCTAGTCCAGCCCCCTGCTCAAGCAGGAGAACCTATAAAATCTCAAACAACTGGTTGTCCAATCTCTTCTTAAAAACCTCCAGCGATGGAGCACCCACAACTTCTGGAGACAAGTCATTCCACTGGTTAATTATCCTTATTGTTAGGAAATTTCTCCTTAATTCCAGGTTGCTTCTCTCTTTGATCAGTTTCCAACCATTATTTCTTGTCCTGCCCTTTGGTGTTTCGGAGAATAATTTGACCCCCCCCCCTTCTTTGTTCGGACATCACCAAGTCCTAGCTGTCCTGTAACCTCAATATTCATTTCATCAAATTTCAGCTGTATTTTTCATCCAAACTGCAAGTTTGCTGACGTAATTAGAAGCAGAAATTGGGCACAAAAAGCTGTAACCTACTGTATTTGCCAATTGCTAGCGGGAATTAGAGCTGTACAATCATTTGGATTCAGTTCCAACTAGGAGCTTTGGAACACAAGATCATGAGTAAAACATCTGTCCACCTAGTGTAAAGTAGCTGACTTTTTTCCCTAAGATCGCATGGCAATTACCACCAGGCAGGAAAAGACACAGTTGCCTTTAAAGGTTGGGGACAGGTACTACGTTTGCATTTCCAGATAGCCCTTTGTACCTATTTGGATCTGCATCTGAAAAACTGGCCAGGTTTTGCACCTTTAGATATATATTGTTGTTGTTAGTTGCAAAGTCGTGTCCGACCCATCGCGACCCCATGGACAACGTTCCTCCAGCCTTTCCTGTCCTCTACCATCCTCTGGAGTCCATTTAAACTCATGCCTACCGCTTCAGTGACTCCATCCAGCCACCTCATTCTCTGTCGTCCCTTTCTTCTTTTGTCCTCAATCTTTTCCAGCATTAGGCTCTTCTCCAGTGAGTCCTTCCTTCTCATTAGGTGGCCAAAATATTTGAGTTTCATCTTCAGGATCTGGCCTTCTAAAGAGCAGACAGGGTTGATCTTCTATAGGACCGACTGGTTGGATAGTCTTGCAATCCAAGGGACTCGCAGGAGTCTTCTCCAGCACCAGAGTTCAAAGACCTCCATTCTTTGGCGCTCAGCCTTTCTTATGGTCCAACTTTCACAACCATACATTGCAACTGGGAAAACCATAGCCTTGACTATACGCACTTTTGTTGGCAGGGTGATGTCTCTGCTTTTTAGTACACTGTCTAGATTTGCCATATATAGATATATAGATATATATATACAGAGATATAAAGATTAGAGAGATAGAGATATAAAATAGAGATCGAGGGATAGAGATAGATAGATATTGTGTTCCTCTTTAACTCACTGTAATCTTGCTAATAATCTTCATTTTAATTACAGAGAATATTCGAAAGCCAATTCATGTTGATATTAACAGAGAAACTCAAATTCCTTTGAGAAAGCAAAATGTAGAATTTCCCAAGTCACCAGAATGCAGACCAGCTAAGCTGTCCCTTGATGACATCCAGCACAGGTACCTAAAATGTCAATTATCTTTTCACATTTTAGTAAAATAGTTTCATTTCTTTCATGGGCTGCATTTTCAAATCCAATTTTTTTTTCCAGATAACTCTCACTGCCATTTATTTTCCCATCATCTGCTTAAATTACTAAGATTTCCAGATCATTTCCTTTTTGCAAGTATTGCCTTGCATTAAAATTGATGTGAACATATAAAGAAGGATGAAATGTAATGAAATTTTAGGGCTGTTAATAGTTGTAAGATATACTGTACTCTTCATTAAAAATCTCAAACATTTCCATGTTTCTAAACTCATGAGAAAGTAGATTACAGGACATCAAGTTACTGTCAACTATAGGGGGGAGGGAGGGGAAGGGGGGAGAGGGGGGAGATGAAGGATCAATGTAAAGGAATGATTGAAGATATGTAATTAAGAAATAGAAATAATTTGAAATGAAATCGGGGCTGCTCAGCTGCCATTTCAGAAGGGAATGGAAAGGGAGAGGAGAGAGTGAAGGAAGAAAGTAGGTAGGAAAGAGAGAGGTAGAAAAGGGGGAAAGGAGAGGAAGAAGAAAGGGGAAAGAGAGAGGGTTAGAAAGGGTGGAAGAGAAGAGTAAGGAAGGAGGAGAGGATGTAGAAAAGCGAAGGAGAGGAAGGATGAAGAAAGTAGAAGAAAGTAGAGAAGGGAGGAGGAAAGGTTTGTTAAGGAAGGAAGTGGTAGCTGGGCAGGTCCGAATAAGTAACAAATGAAAGTTAATGACTAATGTTGAATAAGAGACTGTATATTGAATAGGTTGTTGGAAAATGGAAATAAAACTTTTTTACTATAAAAAAAAGTTATTGTCAACTATTAAACGAAAACTTGCTAGTTCAGAACTTTCAGCCTCATTTCTCTTAATGGAAAGTTATAAACAACTAGCTAAACATTCTTAACTAAAAACTTGCACTTTATTTGCTGATTATCTTCCTCAACAACTCCAGATTTAGGCTACAGGTAGTCCTGTAGCAATTTCCATTGCTAAGCGAGAGAGTTGTTAAGTGAGCTTTTGCCCCGTATTACGACCTTTCTTGCAACAGTTGTTAAATGAATCACTGCAGTTGTTAAGTTAGCACCATAGTTGTAGAGTGAATCTGTCAGAAAGTTGCAAAAGGTGATCACATGACCCTGGGAGTCATAAGTATGGTCATAAGTCACTTTTTTTCAGCGCCGTTGTAGCTTCGAACAATCACTAAATGAAAGGTTGTAAGTCAAGGACAACATGTACTTACATAATATAATAAAAAGATAACTTGCTCACTTTTGTACTGATAAGATTTCCCCCCGCTTATTAAATGCTGTTTGCTTTCTATATTTCAGGCAATGTTTGCAGTACTTAATATAGGTAACCTTCTCACAAAATGAATTTTGAACCAAATATGGTTGTTAATCTTGAAGTTACTCCCAGACTCTTCCTATTGTATCAGCTCTAAAGGGGCATTAGATTTGTTAACTATTAGCAGAATTTTATCCACATTTATTTAAAACTGGAGACAACGGGATTTAAATCTAAGTAGACCTGAATAGGGTTATCCTACAGAAGTAAATGTTTTAAATTTGTTTCAGAACAGATTTGCCTCTACCTGAAAATGCATAAATCATATGTTGTTTTTTTCACTACACCAATGACTTACTTTGCTTTTTAAATTATTGTCTTCATAGAATACAAGAAGAAATCTTGGATAGCAGAAGAAAATACCTTTATGAAAAAGCCAGCATTCATTCTGAAGTAAGGTCTTTTCAATAAAGATTTATCACTTGTATCTCTTCTTAGATGTAACACAATGGTTTGTATTTATGGCATGAATTTTAGAGCAATTCTAATGTCAGCTTGTAGAACAGAAAGCTTTTAATATAAGCCTCATCTTCACTGTATAGCTCTAGTCAATCACCCTTCCCAAAACAATACTAAAATGATATATAAATCCATCAGTAAAATAAAAGACCCCCCAAAAAACCTCCCAATAAAATGCAGGCATCATGAAAGAAAGAAATTCCTTCATGCATATTACTAGACAATTCCATGAAATAAAAGAATAAACTGTTTCAGTTCGCCAGTTCTTCTATAAAGAAAAAAGGTATTCCTATCATTAAAGTTAAGTTTATAAAATGAACAAATTTCTTAGAAGATGTCTAATCTGTCTTGAAGCCTTTTTCTAATGTATTGACAGGAGTTAGGATCTTCTTGGCCAGTAAGTAATAATAAAGAAGACGACTTCTGGCTTTCTACGACAGCTTACGAGCCAGAAGAATTCTCTGCACCAGATTCAGAAGCGCCCGTTGGTCTATATTTCCAGCAACTGACTAGGTAAAAATAGATTATTTATTAATTTTATTACCGTACTTTTAAATGCGTCATCATCTTTGTAGGGAAAACCTCTTGCTTTGTAAATAGTGATTTTTCTGTGTGAATTTTTGATAAACTTATAATTTCTTATGAAAAATGAGGGTTAATCACTTATTATTTCATTTTATTTCACATACATACACAATTATATCGTTGAAATCTTATGCTGTTGTTTGAGATTATGTGCAGGAAACAGATCAAGCTTATACCTGTCTCACTGTAGTTTTCCTCAGTGCCCAAAAAGTGACCTGTTTTATTGAAAATAAGCAGACACTTGCAGCCATGTCTGATGTAGAAATAAGAATTGTGTTTATCTTCCGGCTATCTTGCTCATTTCGCTGGACTATCGTATTTACAAATGGGCTTAAATACCTAAAGCTAAATGTATTTGAGCACTACCTTAGTAATGTCCAAATTAAAGAGAATATTATCAATCGTGACAGTAGTTCTTTTTTCTGAATTTTTCTGAATTGCATTTAAGATGGCGCCGACGAAGGCTGCCTCGGTGAAATGCTCTCTAATTGTTTCTTTATTTCTAATTGTTCTCTGTGACTCACTACGGATTCCCTACTCACGAGAATTGTGTTGTAAATGTTGTACCTTGATGAACGTATCTTTTCTTTTATGTACACTGAGAGCATATGCACCAAGACAGATTCCTTGTGTGTCCAATCACACTTGGCCAATAAAATTCTATTCTATTCTTTTTTCTGAAATGTACACATTCAGATAAATGAATGGATGATTAAATACAGTATTGTTGGTTCTATTTGATTTGTTAATGTTTGATTTGGTATAACACCAGTGATGGTCCAAATCAAAACATTTCAAAAGTCTTAGATGTTTCATTAGGTATTTTATGCTCTGATGTCATTTCCTGTGACTTTTATTACTCCTCTTTCCCTGACATTAATGGAGCCACAGTGACATACAGTGGTTAGACTGGTTAATCACAGTTATTGAACAATATTTCAAAATGAAATATAGGAAACTCAGATTTCCAGTTTTGTTTAAGAATAAAAATCTATAACTATTGCAGAATTCCAAACCCCAACACAATGTCATGGGAGCAAGAAGTCCATCTTTCATATTAAGTAAAAATAAATAAATTTTAAAACCTTACACGTTGATACTGTCTGTGACATACCAGCAATTCACATTTTACCCCTTTTTCCCACCCTCAGTCCTGGATACGGTAACTCCATTGATAAGGATTCTGGAAAGAGTCAAGCAAACGGGGAAGAATCATTGTTTGGTACTATAAACGACCAGATAAAGACTAACCAAGATGCAAACTTCCAGCCGATTGCAAGTTTGTTTGAAGAAGAAAATCAATTTCTGACGTTTCCTCCTTCTCAGTCTTACTGTTCTTTTGCTAAAAAAAACTACATTGACCAGCTATTCACAGATTTTGGAGATGCAAAAGAAATATTTGGTAAACCCAGCCTGTATGACAGTGAAGAAGCGCATCAGACGGTAGGTCCTGCCCACTGTGCAGCTGAGAGGGATCTCACAAGCATCCTCACGGCTCCAGAAATGATTTGCTCCCTTAACAACCAACGCTTAAATGCAATAAACCAGAATCCAAACTGGAATCGGTTGAAACCCTGCAGTAGCCAGAAGAAAAATCCTGTAGAGTTATCCGATCAGCAGAAACTTACTACGTTCTTGGATAATACAGGTAAATATCCACAGTGCAAGCAGCAAATGTAATGAGGAGGGTTTATGTTTAAGGAGTCGATAACATTTGATTAATATATATATATTTTAGTTTCATTAAGGTAGGCATTTAATGTGGGTGGGAAAAGAGTTACACAGTGTCTTGCTGGGCTATATTTTAATTATTTATTTATTTAGTAAATGTATATTGCCGCCTACTCGCAAACATAAAAGCACAATATAAAAGAAATAAAAGTTGCCAATTTGGCTGAGATGGCAAAAATCTCAGCCTTTTTGAAAGACAATACGCAAGAAAGATATTTAAATGAATGGAGAAAATGGATTGACTATATTCAAAACAGATATCAATTAAGAGTTATCAGACTGCCTTTGAATGATTAGGATGTATTATTTTTGATTGTTTTGGGGGAGGTTAGGAATTGATGAGAATTGTAGGATTATAATTTAGTTAGGAAGGAAATTTTTTTAGTATATGTTTTTTTTATTTTTACTATACCTTGTGTTTGTTCCGGGAAGTCGGGGGGGTGAGGGGTGAGGGGGGTTTATGAAGGGAGGGGAGAGGGGGGGAAAGGGGGAAAAAATTTTGTAAAACTTTTTCAATAAAAAAAAAAGAAGAAATAAAACTAAAAATAATAAAACAATAAAAATAATGAAACAATAAATACCACCCTGACGACAAACCACATTCATACCAACCATTTAACGGGTTCCAAATTGTTGCACTTATTTGCAATATATTGCATTCAAATAATATCACTAGCCATAGGAGCAATATTGTATAAGATTTCCCAAGCGTGTAAACGGCAACCATGATTAACCAGGGAAAAGAGAGAATGCAGTTGTGGTTGGATCCTGAAGATTCAGCCTGGAGAAATGAATCTCTTTCTGTATCCCAAAAATCGTCCTGTTTATTCTATGAAACCTGAATGGGATGAAAACCAAACCACCCCTTTTATGACATTGGTTCTCTCTCCATGTGCTGTTGGAGGACCTTATCTTTAAAAATCTTTTGACTGTCAGGCACAAACAATCAAATCAGTGTAGAGTTTAAGTAGCTACTTTATTGTTCTCTGCCTATAATACAGGAATGTTCCCAAGCTGACAAATTCACCTGAGAGAGACCAGATAAGTCTCTCAAAGGCATTTAAGGGAGATCTTACCCTTTTGTGTTTACCTTCATGAATCCACGCTAATTCCCCGTTTGATCCCTCCTCCTTGACTGGGACAGTTCCTCTCCAATAATATCGGTGTACGTATAGCGTTTGACAGATTTGAAAGCAGAATTAAAAACACGCCTTATAATATGGAGGGCCCAACTGGTTAATTAGTGTCATGTTAAATTAAATGACTGAAATATAGTTTGATCTATAAATGGGTGGGCTTCAAAAATTTTAGCAAGGAGTTCTCTGCCTGGTTGCTGGGTGGCATGGCCATGGTGGGCGTGGCCTAGTCGGCCCTGCACCATGGCGGGGGGGCAGTGTTTTTGCCCTCCCCAAGCTCTGGAGGCTTTCCTCGAGCCTCTGGGAGGGCGAAAATGACCTCCCCAGGCTCTGGAGGCCCTCTGGAGGCTGGAAATCATTTTTCTCCCTCCTTGAGCCTCCGCATGCGCCCTGCACTTACCTGCATTCAAAACGGCCTGCGTGGGGACTCCTGGGAGGGGAGGGATGGGCGGGGCCAGCCAGGAATGGGATTTGTGGGTTCTGCACAGAATCTTAGCTAGAGGTTCTCCTGAACCCCTGCGAACCCCCAGCAGCCCACCCCTGTCTATAAATGATCATAAAAATGTATGTTTCTGTAGAAATTAGGGGACGTTCCCTTTTCATTTTAGTAGCAGGCTGGTGAGCTTATAAGTGACTGAAATTAACAGAGAAGTTGCTGAAGGAGGAAAAAACACACCGCTGAATTATGGTCCGTGTGTTCTTTTTAACATTACCATGTAAACGTATTTTTTAAGATTTTTGTTTTGTTTTGTTTTGCAGGAGGTTTTAAAAACCAAAAGAAATATACTGAGGCACCAAAACCTATAAAGAGTTACTTAAACAACAGGTGAGGATTTTTTAAAAAAAGAGTTTCATTCATGTAAAAATGGTATTACAGAATGAGGATTGTTTACATAGTTCATGAGAAAGTACTCTTATAAAATGGATAGGAGGGAAACATGATCAAACACCAATTACAGGAAAGCAGCTCTAAAATGCCCACATGCACAGAATTTCTGTCTTCCAAAATTATTGTTCCTTTTTCTCCAGCAAAAGAGAAATAACTTCAAAATAATGCTGAACTATTACAGCTTAATGTTTATTTTCATAGACTAAGCGACTAGCTTTAATTAGTTACAGTCAAAGTGATCAGCAAGAGTTCTATGATCAAAATTTAACAACTTGCTTATTATAAAGAGATCCAGTTTAGTGGTGAAGGTTCTGGCCTAATGATTTGGAGATTCCGAGTTCTAGTCCTGCCTTAGGCAGGAAAGCCGGCTGGGTGACTTTGGGCCAATCACCAGGAGACAGCGAGTTCTAGCCTTAGACACAAAACCCAGCTGAGTGACTTTGGGCCGGGCACCGTCTCTCAGCCCAACCCACCTCACAGGATTGTTTTGTGTGTGGTGGGGAAGGCAGAGGAAGAGTATGTGTTTGCCACTTTGAATTATTTGTAAAAATCATAAAGGCAGGAAAGAAGGAAGGAAGGAAGGAAGAAAGGAAGGAAGAAGAGAAAAAAGAAGAGAAAAGAAAAAAGAAAAGAAAAGAAAAGAAGAAGGAAGGAAGGAAGGAAGGAAGGAAGGAAGGAAGGAAGGAAGGAAGGAAGGAAGGCAGGAAGGAAAGGAAGGAAGAAGAGAAAGAAAAGAAAAAGAAAAGAAAAGAAGAAGGAAGGAAGGAAGGAAGGAAGGAAGGAAGGAAGGAAGGAAGGAAGGAAGGAAGGCAGGAAGGAAAGGAAGGAAGGGAGAGAGAAAGAGAGAAAGAAAGAAAGAAAGAAAGAAAGAAAGAAAGAAAGAGAAAGAAGAGAAAAGAGGAAAGAAAAGAAAAAAGAAAAGAAAAGAAAGAAGCAAGGAAAGGAAGGAAGGGAGAAAGGAAGGAAGGAAGGAAGGAAGGAGAAAATAAAAGAAGGAAGGAAAGGAAGGAAGGGAGAGAGAGAAAGAAAGAAAGAAAGAAAGAAAGAAAGAAAGAAAGAAAGAAAGAAAGAAAGAAAGAGGGAAGGAAGGAAGGAACCAGGAAGGAAAGAAGGAAGGCAGGCAGAAGCTGAGGAAAGAGATATCTATGATAGCAATTACTGGCACCCATTATGCAAGAAAACTATTCTTCAGTGCTGATTTAGTTTTCCAAGCCAACTTCGCAGTCATTGTTGTAGTCGGCCTGGATGACGTGCCCTGAACCACAAAAAGTTAAGAGGACATGGATGATACCCATTAATATCTTGTATTTAAGACAAACACTGGGTCTTCTATTGCAACAACATTTCTCCACTCTCCTTTCATCCAGCATGAAACTAGCAATGCTTTAAATAAAAGAAATGAAAATAGATTCGACTACTGCAAGCAAATACATTTTTGTGCATTAGACCGGGGCCTAAGTATTTATCTCAGCATTACTATTGTGTTCGTTGTGTTACATTTTCTACTGTAGAGATGCAGTCCCCAAATTTTTTGGCACCAGGGTTTCATTGAAGACGATTTTTCCATGCACTGGAGGCAGGGAGGGATGGTTTCACACACAACATAGGTCACACAGATGTGCAGATGAAGCTTCGCTCACTTACCTACAACCCAGTTCCTAACAGGCCACAAACCAGTACCAGTTTGTGGCCTGGGAGTTGTATTCTTCAAACATATTAGAATAGGTTCCTATAGTTAAGATTTTCCTAGTTCTAAAAGGTATCAGATACTTATTGAATGCTTATGAGATGAACCTGCTAAGAACAATGATTGAATTATAGCTTACCTAATTTATTTAAGTTCCCTAAACTATTCTGTACCCTAACACTGATAATTTTGTGGATTAAATCTGGCTTATTTTCCAGCAGGAAGAAAGGCCATTCAGATCCCGATATGGATTATTTGAAGATTTTCGAGCATGAAACGGTAAAATTTGATATAACTTGTTCAAAGAAATGTCTATAGAGATTTTCAACCATCCAGGTCATGGTTTTTTGTTGTTTTTTTAAATTTGCATTTATATCCCGCCCTTCTCCGAAGACTCAGGGCGGCTTACACTATGTTAGCAATAGTCTTCATCCTATTTGTATATTATATACAAAGTCAACTTATTGCCCCCAACAATCTGGGTCCTCATTTTACCTACCTTATAAAGGATGGAAGGCTGAGTCAACCTTGGGCCTGGTGGGACTAGAACCTGCAGTAATTGCAAGCAGCTGCTGTTAATAACAGACTGTCTTACCAGTCTGAGCCACCAGAGGCCCCTCTGTGGTTGACCTAAAGCTGCTTTTTCAAGAGGCGACTGGACTTTCTGATTTTTTTCTTTGAAGACGTTTTGCTTCTCTATTCAAGAAGCTTCTTCAGTTCTGTCTGGATGGTAGGGAAGGATTTATATTCCTTGCAGACCGCTGGTCATTTGCATTCTTTTTAGAGAATCGTTGAGGCCACTTGGAGGTTTGTCTATGTTCTCAGTCCACACACCAGGGGCAAAATGCACTTACTTTCGCTAACGGATTGCAAATGTGAGCGCCCGCATCTCCTCCATACACGCACAGAGCCTTCTGCACATGCGCAGAGAGTAATAAAACAGAACGTGATGACATCCATGCGGGTGGGCGGAGTCTCCCACCGCCGGCCCTACTGGATCGTGCGAGCCAGATAGATCCGGCTGAATTTCACCACTGGTCCACAGCCATTTACACTACTCAGGTGACCCTGAAGACACAGAAAAAGCCTCCAAGTGGCCTCAATGACTCTCTAAAACAGGTGTCCCCAACCTTTCGGACCTAAGGGACCACTACATTCATAATTTTAAATCCCGCGGACCACTGATATGACTTGCCTAATGACCGGCTGGATGGGCATGGCTAGGTGGTCATGTGACTGGGTGGGTGTGGCCAACTCAATGTCACTCATGTCGAGGGGTGCCTCGCCAGCCTCTGCTTGCCTCGCCCCTCCCCTCCCAGCCACTCTCGCCTGCCTACCCGAGCTCCTTAGGGCCCCAACAGGAAGCAGCTGTTGGGCCTAAGCAGCCACCAGGAGAAAGATTTGGCAAAACAGCTGGCTCAGTTCAAATTGGATCTGGCCGAGAAGGAGGCTCAGCAGAAGCATCTCACTGAGGACTAGGAGCATAGGCTTTCCAAGCAAAGGGAAGACCTGCAGGAGTGCAAGGCCAGGTACCAGCACCTGGAAGCTCAGCGGGCTGAGATGGTCAACCAGTTCCAGACCATGATGCAGTCCCACTGGAACGAGGCCCTCCGGCTCTTCGCCACCAGCGGCACTTCCCTCCAGCCTTCCCCCAAAGCCCTACACCAGGAGGCTGAAGCAGACCCCAAGTCAGAATTTCTGCCCCCCTCCGACCCCCACAAAAAGACCCCGAAGGGGGAGACTCTGTGCAGCAACACAAACCTTCATTGCATGTATTCAGCCGTAGTTTGAGGACCCCTGATTTAGTGCAATATAAAAAAATGCAAATAATTTTTCTGCGGACCACCAAAATTTTCTCATGGATCACCAGTGGTCCACAGACCACCAGTTGGTGACCGCTGCTCTAAAAGGATGCAAATGACCAGCTGCTGTCTGCAAGGAAAACAAATCCTTCCATTCTCCACAATCCAGTCAGAACTGAAGAAGCTTCTTGGATGAGAAGCGATCATTCCACGAAAGCTGCCTGGTGCATTTTCCCTGCTGGTTGTAATCATTTCTAAAACAACTATTCTTATTTATAAGAGCATTTTAAAAGAAACCCTTATCATCTGTGTTGCTCTTCTCCGTGCTCTTTCAACACCTCTTTTACATTCTGTTTTGGTTTTTACATTTTGTCAGCTTGCCACGGAAACCAGGCTGAGTTATATAAAACAAATAACCTCTCGAGCCGATTTGCGTGCAGAGCATATGAGCAGTCAGCAGCTAGAGAGCAGATGCCAGGCAGTCTGTCCATTGCATGCTGAAAGATCATTTGTACAATCAGCAGAGAAGGCACATTTGCACACCCCTTCTCTTCGTAAGATTTTAATCCCGAACCAAATAGGAGAGAAAGAAGGGTTCCCTTAATTAGAATGATTGTGTAATCGCATTAGTGAAGACGTCAGAAAATGTATTCTTGCCATAGGCATACAGATAGTGCTCAACTTACAATAGTGCTCATTTACTGACCGTTCAAAGTTACAACGGCGCTGAAAAAAAGTGACTTACGACTGTTTTTCACGCTTATGGCCATTGGAGCGTTCCCATGGTCACATGATCAAAATCCAGACACTTGGGAACCGACTCATATTTATGATGGTTTGCAATGTCCATGTGATCCCCTCTTGTGACCTTCTGGCAAGCCATATTCACTTAACAACCTGGACTACTGCAATGCTCTCTACATGGGGCTCCCCTTGAAGGGTACCCGGAAGCTCTATCACCAGTTCAATAGCAATAAATCTTCCTTGAATATCTGCCTCAATTAACTTAGCTGGTATATCCTTCCTGATATATACAACAATTCCATTTTGCTTCTTATCCAAAGCTGAAGCAACAAAATGTTTACCTAATTTTGAGTTAATTAAGTATTTTTGGTCTGATAATTTGATATGTGTCTCTTGCAGGCAAATCACATCATTTTTAAATTGTTTCAAGTAGTGAAATATTTTCCTTCTTTTCTGAGCTGAATTCAAGCCATTAACATTCCATGACAAAATTCTATTTGCCATTACTGGCCTCCTGAAGCTTTGAAGCAAACAACGGAAGATCCTCCTCCGGTATCTTCCGTCTAGCTCCTCCCACAGCTTCCATACTGGGGTCCTGACTTTTACTTTGAAACTGTTGCTCTTCTTTACACTTAAGAGCTCCTCTTGTCACCCTTTGCTCTTGTGGTTCCTCTGATGCTGGCAGCAATGAAGCCTCTTGGATCACTGGGTACCTGGAAGCTCCAACTGGTCCAGAATGCGGCTGCGCGGGTGATAGAGGGAGCACCTTGTGGCTCCCATGTGACACCCCTCCTGCGCAGTCTGCACTGGCTTCCGGTGGTCTTCCGGGTCCAATTCAAGGTGCTGGTTATCACCTTTAAAGCATTCCATGGCTTAGGACCGGGTTACCTACGGGACCGCCTACTGCCACCAGTAGCCTCCCACCGACCTGTGCGTTCCCATAGAGCGGGCCTCCTCCGGGTACCGTCGGCCAAACAATGTCGGCTGGCGACCCCCAGGGGGAGGGCCTTCTCTGTGGGGGCTCCTGCCCTCTGGAATGAGCTACCTCTGGGGCTTTGTCAACTCCCCAACCTCCGGACCTTTCGCCGCGAGCTGAAGACGCTTTTGTTCCAGCGTGCAGGGCTAGCTTAAATGTAGTTTTAATTGGGGTTTTTAAACGGGGTTTTTAATTGTATTCAAATTTTTAGGCCATACATTGAATTAGTCTTTTATACTGTTTTTAACTTGTGCTATATTTATTTTTGTATTTTATTGGCTGTGAACCGCCCTGAATCCTTTGGGAGAAGGGCGGTATACAAATTTAATAAATAAATAAAATAAATAAAAAACAACTGCAGTGATTCACTTAACGACTGTGTCAAGAAAGGTGGTAAATGGTGCAAAATCACCTACTAACTGCTTCACTTAGCAACAGAAATTTTGGTCTCATTTGTGATCGTGTCGAAGATTACCTGTGGTTGAACTAACTCACCGAGAAACAGCATTTCCCTCATGTAAGGAAATAATTATTTCTATGTTATGTTGTAAACAATAGAACAGTTTTGAGCAAATTATTTTTACCGTGATGTCAAGTTCTGAAAGAGAAGCTAAATAAAAGCAGCTGTGGCAAAAATTATACTAATATCATTTTTTAATATATTTTTTTTAAGGAAGTTTACAGTGACTTTGATCAGCACTGGAAGCAAAGCAGGCAAAACGGTTAGTTTTAATTTCAAATTCATGAACAGCTATCGTCTCATTTAGGCATCTTAGTTGTCTTAAATGTAATGATGAAGGAAAAAAGTGACCTTCTGCTCTTTGACTATAATATCCTCTTTAAGAATGGAAAAATCTAACAGGATGTGTAATCTTTAAGTCATCTTAAAGAACGCCTTCCAAACTTGGGTAAATTATCCAAAATTGGATAAAAGTGATTTTTTTTGGGGGGAGGTCATGACATCCAAACCCATTACCCAATTACAATAGGGATGGCCGTGTTACATTGGATAAAAATAACTTTCTGATCGGTGTTTTTTGGATAACGATTACAGGGGTGGGATTCAGCCGGTTCGGACTAGTTTGGCCAAACCGGATGTTAATATTAATCTCGTTCGCCAAACCGGTAGTTGAAAGGACTGGCTGACCCCGCTTGCCCCTCCCCTCCCAGGATTCTCCACACAGCCTGTTTTGGATGCCAGGTAAGTGCAGGGCCGCGTGGAGGCTCTGGGAGGGTGAAAAATGGGCCTAACGGAAGTACTGGCAGTCAGGAAAGGGGCCCATTTCCGGCCTCTGGAGGGCCTCCGGAGCCCGGGGGAGGCCATTTTTGCCCTCTCTCGAGGAAAGCCTCCAGAGCCTGGGGGGGGGCAAAAATGCCCCCACACCCCCAGCCGGCCATGGTGCAAGAAGCTGACTAGGCCACGCCCCCATGGTCATGCCCACCCAGCACCTGGGCAGAGAATCAGTTGCTAAAAATTTTCAGTCTCACCCCTGATAACAAAGGAAAAAGTTTGGGAAGCACTGTCTTAAGGCAGGGGTCCCTAACCAAGTTCTAAGTCTAGTTTCTAAGTCTAGGACTACCTGTATTACTGTTTCTCAAAACAAGCTCAGGAGTTTTGTTGTTGTTGTTCTTCAGATGATGATTCCCAGTTAAGTAGTCAGTCACCCACTTATTCTCCAGAGCAAGCAGATCGACATACCAATTCTTCCTCTGACGAGGTAAGGACAAAGTATTCCTTGAAGTTGTCCAAGTACTTGCACACTGCAGATTTTGAATCCTCCTGCAAATTATTTTAATGCATAGAAGCCCTCTCTATAATAGATATAAAAATAGTACTAGCACTAGCAGTAGCACTTAGACTTAAATACTACTTTTCAGTGCTTTACAGCCCTCTCTAAGCTGTTTTACAGAGTCAGCCTCTTGCCCCCCAACAATCTGGGTCCTCATTTTACCCACCTCGGAAGGACAGAAGGCTGAGTCAACCTTGAGCCTGGTGGGATTTGAACTGCCAAATTGCAGGCAGCCGGCAGTCAGCTGAAGTAGCTTGCAGTACTGCACTCTAACCACTGCGTCACCAAGGCTCAAAATAGAATAGCTGTTAGCATCGTTGACATTACTTCCAGCTAATTTAATGGATTAATGAAAAACAAAAATTATTGGAATCAGTTATCTTCCATTATATTACCATTTCTATTCCATTATACAGTTCTCTTCCATTCCATTATCATATATACATACATACATACATACATACATACATACATACATACATACATACATACATATATATATATATATATATATATATATTTGAAAGGGTCATACAAACAATAAAAAGGACTCCTTAACAACCAGAGTGATTTATTGGCCACTGTCAAAGAATTACACTGACTCCAGGGGTGAAATTTGACTGGATCAGACTGGATCAGGCGAACCAGTAGGGACAATTTGAATCAGTTCGCCGAACCAGGAAAAATCACCCCTGGTTGGCCCTGGCCACGCCCACCCAGTCACCACTCACCTCTTCTAGCTGCTTGCTCGGCCCTTCCGGCCGCTCGATATTCCACAGAATTCAACGTTAATGCAGCAGAGAGAATCTGAACTTTTCTCCCTCCGTTCACAGCGGAGCTGCTGCAGCCTGTCCCTTTAAGGTACTTCGACCCCCGGGAGGGAGGGGGCCGGGGGGGGTACCATGAAGGGAGCAGCAGCTCCACTGTGAATGGAGGGAGAAAAGTTCGGATTTTCTCTGCCACAGCATTCACTATGAGCCCTTCTCGTGCTCATACACACATTTTTCCCTACCGGGTTCTGTGGTCATGGCTTGGTGGTGGTGGGTTATGTGACCGGGTGTGGGCATGAGTGACATCAAGTTGGCCACGCCCATGCAGTCACAGGATCTCCCCCCACCAAGCCACACCCACAGAACCGGTAGGGGAAAAAAAATTGAATATCACCACTGACCGACTCCGATTTATTTCAACAGTCTAGACCAGAGGAGGGCAATGAAGGAGCGTCATCAGATTCTGAAGTCTCCTTTTCAAGGACTTTCAGCCATCCCTGCTCAGGATCAGGACATTGGAGTTCAGAGCATGTTTGCCAATTCGATGGCAGGCACCGGAATACAGCTAATATTCGATCCCAGGCAAAATCCGCTGTAACTCCCAGAAAGAATACGTCGCACCGAGCTGGACTGCCGTTGTCAGGCATGAACGATAAGAGGAAGCACGAGGCTTCATCTCAAACAGAGGCATGTGCAGAACCAGTAGAAAAATCCAACGCAGCTGTGCAGTGTGACATCATCCAGAGCTGCCCCTGTAAAAGGGAGCTGTCCTTCGCCCACAGTGCTGAAATGGTGACTTCGACTAGCAAGGTAGACGCCACTGGAGGGCAGAACGTTCCAGCAGATAGTGCAGCCCTTCAGCCTCCAAATAGCGATTCTTTGTCGACTAAGAATTTGTCTCCCGAAACAGATGGTTTCATAGTGGCAAGGTCAGCCTAGCTCGGTCTAACAAATAAAAGCGGGCGGGGGGGGGGAATTGAACCCGTACGTATTTATTGGCAGTGCAGTCAAGGAGCTTAAATTAAGGTGTTCCTTCCGACATATATATTTTCCAGCTCTGTTTCATGACACAGATCAAGGGATACTTAAATACAGGTGTTGTAAAATGGTGGGGAATTAAACAACTATAATAACAGCGATGAAAACAATATATATATGTATGGTTTCGTAGGTTTTCATGAGTATAGGTATGTAGGTCTTGGCGTATTCGGGTCTTTTCCCGTGTAAGGTTGAGACTATCTTGGCGACGTTTCGACGAGGTCTCACTCATCATCTTCAGGCTGGTGCTTACGGCTTCGTGCTTGTGCGAGCAAAGCATGGTCAGAGCTGCTGTCTCTCTATAAATACTGGTGGGGAGGTGGGGAGTGTCGGCTTTGTTGCTGTAAGTGGGTTAGTTGGCTCTGTGGTTGCATCTTGATTGGTAGGTGGAGTGGGGTTTGCAGATTAGTTAGCTGTTTCGTAGCATCCTGTGCGGGTGTGGTCCTAGTTGTGTGCCCATTAGTCTTTTGTGTTGTAACGACCTGGGTAATGGGCTGTGTGGAAACATCCTGAGTTCTGGGAATGTGACCTCCTGAGTCTTGTGCTGGAACATCCTGGGTGGTTGGTTGTGTTGTAACATGCCTTACACACTGTAAGCCGCCCTGAGTCTTCGGAGAAGGGCGGGATATAAATGTAAATAAATAAAATAAAATAAATAAAATAAATCCTGAGCTTTGGTGTTGTGGCCTCTTGGGTTCTGTGATGTAATGTCCTAAGCAGATGGCTGTGATGCAGCCACGCTTTGCTCGCACAAGCACGAAGCCGTAAGCACCAGCCTGAAGATGATGAGTGAGACCTGGTCGAAACGTCGCGAAGATACTCTCAACCTTACACGGGAAAAGACCCAAATACACCAAGACCTAGTGGTTTACTAACTTCATCTTCTCGGTAACTCCTTTCTCCATCCCTTGACTAAATATATCTTCCTGTGCCTTCCATTTTTGTTAATGCAGTTTAATGTAAATATCCCTGTGAAAACAACACTTAATACATCTGCATTTTGTCCTTCCCTTCCTAAAGCCAATGGACAGTGGCCCAATTCTGTCATAATGAGTCCTGTAGGCCAGATTTTATTGGCACACTCATTTTGTCCTCTTCAGCTGAGCTTAGAATAGAAGGAAAGGAATCCTCATTTTAAAATGATGTCCGCATCAGAAAATTATGGATGAAGAGCCCCACCCAGAGCCCCATTTGCTATTTTGTTTTTAAACCATCTTCAAACTGTAGTTTCCTAGTTAATCTAGGAATAAGCCTACAAGAAGAAAGCGAAGGCGGCACACATCATCCTGTTATTTATTCATCTGTCAAGAAGCAGGTTTCCCATTGTAAATGAATTGGGTCAAAGACTGAGAGATTGGATCCATAGATTTCCATCTTATCGTAAACTCTAATACTATCAGAAGCTATATTAGAAATGAAGAATATTTCGGAAATTGGGAGCCTTAAGAATGCTCCTGAATAGTTGTATTTCAGCCCTCCTTTTAGACAGGGATTATTAATTCACCAGTTCTTGCTTTTGTATCGAACATCTTCCGGTTTCAGAGATTTTGAAAATTTGCTGTCGTTTTCTTTGTAGTTACAGCATGCTGCCTGTAAACTCCGGAATGGCAGCTTGTTTCATTTTTACCGTTAGAACAAGTGGCTGATAGGCCCTTTTTAAACCATCCCTGCCTTTGGTTTGTCATGTTCCTTTTGAGTCAGCCTGGACTAGCCGTGGTTGAAAGAAGTTTACTTTCTAATTTCAAAGAAGAGTCTTAGGGTTGTCGATATCACTCCATCAGATAACGAAAGAGAGAGATCTTTATTAAAGGAAAACATGGGCGAGCAGGTAGCTATGTAACACCTTTGTCCTCTTTGAAGCCCGTTGTTGGAAAACTTAGTCGACTCGGGTGGCTAGTCTCAAACTGGAAGACCTTACGCCTTAAAGAATTGTGTTTTTCAAATTGTGTTCTAAAGTACCAACATCTCACTAAAATAAACAATCGATTTTAAAGTAAAAGTCTTCGACGCAACAAGAGTTTGTTTAGTGACCGTTCAAAGTTACAGCAACACTGAAAAAAAGTGACTAATGACCGTTTTTCACACGTAGCAGCATCCCCATGGTCACATTGTCAGAGTTCAGAGGCTTGGCAACTGCTTCACATTTATGACGGTCGCAGTGTCCCGGGGTGTGTGTGTCACATGATCCCCTTTGGTGACCTTCACACAAGCAAAGTCAAAGGGGAAGCCAGATTCATTTAACAGCTGTTACTAACTTAACAACTGCAGTGATTCACTTAACAACGATGGCATGAAAGCTCATAAAATGGGGCAAAGCTCACTTAATAAATGTCTCACTTAGCAACATAAATGTTGGGCTCAATTCTAGGTCGTAAGCTGAGGAATACTTGTAATTGTTTCTTATTGGAAATGTTAGCTATGCTAGCCTGCCAAACGAAGCGTTCAATCCCCACACAGAATATATTCTTGACTGTACTGTGGCTTTTTTAAAGACTTTGCTCGGCAAAAAACCAACCTATTGCGATCCCCTCTTGTAGAATTCACGGGCCTTTGCAGCTTCTCGGCAGACACAGAATTTAAAACAAATAACCAAAAACTGCTTTTCTGAAGACGAGAGAGAGAGAGAGAGAGAGAGAGAGATGGACGGCTAGTGAAGGGATGGGAAAGAAGCAATATATACATTTACAGGTAGTTCTCAACTTACAACCTTTCATTTAGTGACCAAAGTGACAATGGTACTGGAAAAAGTGACCGATGACCGTTTTTCACACTTACAGCTGTTGTAACACACACACACACACACACACCAAGGTCACATGATCAAAATTCAGGCACTCAGCATCTGGCGCGTCTCAGGGTCATGTGATCGCTTTTTGCGACCTGACAAGCAAAGTCAGATTCACTTCCTAACTTAACAACTGTCGTGATTCCCTTAACCCCTGTGTCAACAAAGGACGCAAAATGGTCCAAACCTCACCTAACAACCGTCTCACTTAGCAACAGAAATTTTGGGCTCTTATATCTTATATCTCCAGATGTAAAACATAAAAAGAAGGAAACACATGACCCAAAAGCTCTTTAAAACAATGCCTCTAGTTCTTCTGGGCGTGTTATCAAAAAAAAAAAAAACGATATGGCGCAAGAGCGTTTGTCATTGATCAGCGATACGATTTGGGGAAGGAAAGTTGCTAGTATACAGAATCATTCTCCAGCAGGAAGTCACCTAACTAAATAATCCTTTTTCTGAAATTCAATTTGCTTGCAAGATGATGAGATTTGCAAGGCACATTCACACACGTTCTCGTCAGCTGTGCTGGTGATCTCAAAAAAGGACATTCATGCTTTCTAAAATACACGGGAAGACAATTGTGTGCCTTTGCTAATCACCCACCAAATGCCACCACAAGGGCTTTGAATTAGCTGCCCTTAGTTGTGGGGGGGAGAGAGAACCAGTTTGTGAACTATTAGTATCTAATAGCGTCTCTAGGACTATTTCAAACCACAGAACAGTGAGAAGTCTATCTGAGAATGTGGCAACAGAAAGTAAAATAGCAAAAGAAAGAAGAAAAAATGTGAATAGGTTAGCAAACCAGCACAGGCAGACCATAGACATAGTTCAAACAAGAGAAAAGTGTATTCGCTAATGAAGGCAAATATACGTGTCCCAGGATAATGACGTGAGACCGAATTTGGGTCGGTCACCGGGACCAGAGAATTACTCCTCCGAGCTTCCAGACTTGTGCTGGAGCCCATCCTCAGGGAATTTCTCTCTACTGAAATACATGTTTTGGGCTGTTTTGTGATTCGTGTTTATGTGGTGCCTCCCTATTGGCTGATTAGTGCATTGATGACTGGCGATTGGCTGTTACTTCCTTGTGCTGCCAAGCCCTCGGCTCCTAATTATTTGATACGTTGGTGCAGGAGTGAAATTCAGCAGGTTCTGATAGGTTCTGGAGAACCGGTAGCGGAGATTTTGAGTAGTTTGGAGAACTGGTAAATACCATTTCTGGTTGGCCCCAGCGGGGTGGGAATGGGGATTTTGCAGTATCCGTCCCCTGGAGTGGGGTGGAAATGGAGATTTTACAGTATCCTTCCCCTGCCATGCCCACCAAGCCACACCCACTAAGGCACACCATGCCCACCAAGCCACGCCCACAGAACCGGTAGTAAAAAAATTGAATTTCACCACTGGGCTGGCAGTAATTCAGCACTCCTGTTAACTGACAAGGGGCCAGTTTTCCTAGGCTTCAATCATTTCCCTGGCTATTTTTGTACCTGCTTGTCCAACAATCTTAGTAGCTGCGAAATTGAATGTCCTTGTTCATTGCAACATGAAGCTACCGTGCGTTTGGGTCTCCTTGTCTGACCACTCGTGGTCTTGGGATCTGGTCATTAGCTTCCTCCCCATTTGGCCTTCATAGTCACAGGGGCAATCCATACAGGGGATCCAGTAGATTACATTGGAAGTAATCTCCCACCTCCAAACGATCTTCACAATGCATAATCTGTCCTCGTATGGTAGCCTCTGGGCAGTGCGCGGTGCCCACTTGTAGATCTCGGAAACTGCGTTCTCCTGCTCCCGAAATGTTTTTGAGGGATGGGAGGGTATGCCATGCAGTTGGTCTTTTCCTTCCAGCTTAATTCACTGTTGAAAATTCTGCCAAAACCATTTGATCGACAATGGTTAACCCGATGGAAGAGAATATTAAGCCACCCAGAGTGGTAAGACGAGTGGTCAATAAATTGAATAAATACATCAATGAATAAATTTGCATCTCAGGGTTGAATTGTGGGGTCCTTGGTGCTCTCTGGAAACTTGGTGGTTTTCCTGCCAACGTTTCGTTACCAAACTAGGTAACATCATCAGTGCTAGCAATGCAAGAAAACCAAACTCAGAGAGCACCTTGGACCCCACAATGATTACCTGGATGCATCCTTCTAATCCATGTTTCTGGAGTGTCCATCAAAGGGTGGAAATATAATGACAAGGCCACTTCGTAATATGTCACTCGGCCCAGATACATTATTTGAACATCGAAGATAGTTATGTGCTGCATTTCACACAGAGCTACTGTTCTGACCTAGGCTTCCTGAGACAGTAAAAAGCACACAATTAGTCCCAAAAACCCTCTTTTTATTTCGACGGCTGTGAATTATGTTCATTCACAGCCCGTAATGAGTCACAAATAGTTTGTAAAGAATCCGACCGAAGTCTGCCACAGTCCTTTGGGATAAGGCTGATAAGCACCCATCTTTATCTCCCTTGACACGCTGCCAAAGACCTAATTGGCAATTAGCTTTGCAAGGCCACACGGAGCACAGAGTCAAAAACGGAGCTTCAGAATTTAAACCAACCAGCACGAACAAAGTTGCTTCCTGCAAAGGCTCATGTCCCTTTGCTTCTCCTTTATGCCTTATGGGAGGAGCCATCTCCAAACCTTACCTCTGAGTCACCCTTTTGTCTTAACTGTTCTTGCCTTCTGGCAGCTCTGCGTATGCGTGCACTGAGAACAAGCTCCTCCTGTTCCTCTGCCTCGCTGATGTCAGACTCTGGAGGCTCCGGAGTCAGCACATAATGTCAGCACAGATGGCCCTGGCCCCATCTCTGCCTCTGACGCAGAGCCCTCGTCTGAGCCATCCCCAGACTCCAGGACTGGCCTATGTTCCTCCCCAGCCTCCTCACTGTCGGACTCTGCTGCCAGCTCCGCGGGCTGCCAGCGCACCACAACAGCAGCCTGCAAGTTGGTGGTGTGGTAGCAGTGGCCATGTCCCTATCTGTAGAAATGGCCCATGGGAATCCTTCAGCCTTGCTCAGCAGTAGCTGCGCTGCCCGACTGTTTCCTAAATACTTTACAATATTGGCAAACATGACTATCCAGGGCTTTCTATATCTCTTATGGTGATATATGCATCTGTCTATTGTATATGTGATAACATTCAGCAATTTCAGGAAGAAAATAAAAGGAAGAAACTATTTTTGTCCCGACACTTTCCGATGGAAGATTTATCTTCATTATTTGATAATCCAATATTTGCAGCCACAGGCTTCTATCTCCCATCAACCTCTCTCTCTCTCTCTCTCTCTTTATGCACCAGCAGAAGAGACCAATTTTACAAGCCTATTTGAAGATAACAGCAAATCCAGAGGTTGTTTCCTAGGAGACTTTGGCCTACCGGCTCTGCTTCCTTCATCCAGGTAGTTACTAAATTGGATTTTTTTTTCTTTTGTTTTTGCAAGCAACACTTTCCTTGACCATACAGGGACTGGTCTGCCTTCATTAAAGATATGCAAATGATAGAATGAAAGAACAAACACCTTTACTGCTTTTCGAGACCGATTCAGTCAAAAGGGATTTGCCAAAACTTTTGGCGTGGAGACGATCCCATTTTGGAGTCCTTCGGCTTGCAAACCACAGCTCTTCTCTTTTTTTTTCTGCAAGGACCTCAGCAGACGGTAACCATTTTTCATGCAGAGACACCGACCCAGAGAGATATTTGAAAACCAGCAGACTGGAGCGTGTGAGATTTCTGTGTCGGACTCCTAAGAAAATTGCTCGCACGGCTGTGGTTATGTTTACATTACCTTTAATTATAAAATCTTTCCCGCTTGCACGCAAACCAGCGGGTCGCTCTCCGCTTTCAGCTTATTCTTGCCTGAAAACTCATGAAGTGATGATGGCAGAGTCCTACTGAGAGGGACAACAGAATGGGCATCACCTGCCAGGCAGAAGATTTAGCCATTTGTGTGCCCCTCTGCAGTGGTGGGATTCAGCCTGGTTCGGGCCGGTTCGGGAGAACCGGAAAATTGCTGGCTACCCCATGTAGGAGTCCCCATGTGCCCTATTTTGGCTCCCAGGTAAATGCAGGGAGGCCTACAGTGCCCAAAACATGGCGCAAGGGGGATGCGCACCCCCCCGGCCCGTTTTTGCTCCCAGGAGGCTGCAGGGATGCCTACTAGGCCCAAAACGGAGCACGGGGGGGCGGCACATCCCCCCACGACCGGTTTTTGCTCCCACAGGGGTGCAGCAGGCTGAGTGTCACACCCCCTGGCCACGCCCACCATGGCCACACCCACTCAAGTCAATCATTAGGGCAGAGAACCGGTTGTTAAATTATTTCAATCCCACCACTGGCCCTCTGTAACATTTAGGAAATAATGGGAACATCAAAATCTACAGCAGATGAGGTGCAGACATGACAGGTGCCGTTTTAAAAAGAAAAAGAAATGAGGTCAGATTTGAACCCTGAACGACGAATCTCCTCTTCTATTATTCCGTTTTGTTTGCTTAGTTTAAATATCTGTCTTTCAAATGGGATATTCCTGCCACATCATAAAGCTTAACTTGGTTTTTTTTACGTTAGGTTTGAAGTAGAATCCCTGATTGTGTAATGAACATCATCTTTTTCATTTTCTTTCCAAAAGCCACATGCTGTAATTTGGGTCATTAATTTTAAACCTTTTTTTCTTGGCCACAGTGGATTAGATTGCTGAGTTCCCATTGCTAGCGGCTGTGGGAATCTAATGAGTTTATGAGTCTAATTAGCATGATTCTAGAACTGGAAAGCTTATTATTCAGTAATACTTCTAAGAGCTTCTCCTTTCTGCATTGTAGTAATAATATTACAGTACAGGTAGTCCTCGATTTACAATAGTCCATTTAGCGGCCATTGTTACTAAAAAAAAAGTGACTTATGACCATTTGTCACGCTGATATAGCTATTGCAGCATTCCCGTGGTCACATGATCAAAATTTAGATGCTTGGCAACTGGCATGTATTTATGACGGTTGCTCTGTCCCAAAGTCATGTAGAGTCAGCTGCAGCCGCAGCTGACTGTTGGGGGCGAGTCACTGGCCCCAACAGAGAGGGTATGCAACTTGGGCGTTCTCCTGGATGGACAGCTGTCGTTTGAAGATCACTTGGCGGCCGTCTCCAGGAGAGCCTTTTACCAGGTTCGCCTGGTTCGCCAGTTGCGTCCCTTTCTGGACCGGGATGCCTTATGCACGGTCACTCATGCTCTCGTCACTTCTCGTCTGGATTATTGCAATGCTCTCTACATGGGCTACCCCTGAAGTGTACTCGGAGACTCCAGTTAGTCCAGAATGCAGCTGCACGGGTGATCGAGGGAGCTGCACGCTGCTCCCGGGTAACATCGCTCCTGCGCAGTCTGCACTGGCTACCTGTGGTCTTTCGGGTGCGCTTCAAGGTTTTGGTTACCACCTTCAAAGCGCTCCATGGCTTAGGGCCCGGGTACTTACGGGACCGCCTGCTGTTACCTTATGCCTCCCATCGACCCGTACGCTCCCACAGAGAGGGTCTTCTCAGGGTGCCGTCCGCCAAGCAATGCCGGCTGGCGGCCCCCAGGGGAAGGGCCTTCTCTGTTGGAGCACCTACCCTCTGGAACGAACTTCCCCCCGGTTTGCACCAAATATCTGACCTTCGGACCTTTCGCCGGGAATTAAAAACTTACTTATTTATCCAAGCGGGACTGGCCTGATTTTTAAATTTTAAATTTTTGTAATTTTATATGGGTTATTTTAGGTTGGGTTAATTGACGGTTTTAATTCGGCCATTATTGAATATGTTTTTTAAATTGATATTTTAACTTTGTATATTTTATTGTTTTTATCTTTGGCTGTACACCGCCCTGAGTCCTTCGGGAGAAGGGCGGTATAAAAATTTAAATAAATAAATAAATAATAATCCCCTTTTGTGACCTTCTGACGAACAAAGTCAATGGGAAAGTGGCATTTGCTTAACAACCTCGTTACTAACTTAACAACTGCAGTGATTCGCTTAACAACCGTGGCAAGAAAGGTCATAAAAAGGGGGCAAAATTCACTTCACAAATGTCTCGCATAGCAACAGGAATTTTGGGTTCAACTGTGGCCATAAGTCAAGGACTACTTGTATTAAAATTTACGAGAGGTAGGCGCACCTTGAACAAGCAGCTCCAAAATTAAACTTGCCCTGACATACAAACAAAATGCCACAAAAGAGTCTGTAATCAATTTATCTTTTATTTTGTTCGTTTTACTATCTTCAGACCGTTTTTAAAAGATATTTATCTTTACATACAGAGAGAGAGAGAGAGAGAGAGAAAGACCCAGTGGTCCGAAAAGCAGGTTCGAAAACATAAAAACAGTCAACTTCAGATCACTACATTTTCCAAATAAAAAGAAAAGAAAATACACCACTTTTTTTTATTATTATTATACATTATAGGCTTGGTTGCTGGAAAAATAAAATGGCATGTGTTAAATGTTGAAAAAGGGAACCCATGGCAACATGGAAACCTCAGGTCTACCTAAAATGGCACGTAACAAGTTACTTGTTTTTTTGCCATCTCCTTCTCATAGGTCAAGGTTTCTATCTAAAATTACACCTATGAGGAAAACAGGATTTCATGACGTGATAAAACAAGATTCTGGACACCATAATTTCAGCTGATTGTCGGAAATACTGGTTCAGATGAACCGGTGGCTTTGTTTTTTTTACTACCAGTTCGCCCAAACTGGTAGCTTTTATTACGACTGGTTCGCCTGAACCAGTACGAACCAGTAGCATTTCACCCCGGTCCACACCGGACCCCGGTGGAGGAACCACATTGTCGTCATGGGGGCATGGTTGTCCATGCAGACTTGAAGAAATGTTATGATTTAAATCGTGAGTTAAGTCTTGGGGGTCCGTGGCCATGTTCCTTGGCTACAAAAGTTATTTAAAGGGGGTGATGGTGATGAAAAATTGAGAATCATTGCTTTAAGTGGTTGCCAGTGAGAAAAAAACAACCCTCTGTAATGTCTTGGTATCTATTCTTCTACGTAAAATGAATTCTTTAAAAGCATTGTACTCAATCTTGAGCAGTCATATGCAGCAGTGATGAAATCCTCTGAGGTCTGCCACCGGTTCGCTGCATGCGCATACAGAATTCACAGTACGCACCAAACACACGTAGGCATACCGCAGGCGTTACCGCGCATCGTGGAAAAAGGAGGCTTAAGAAGGTAAGTAGAACAGTGGTGGTGGGGGAAACAGCTTTGCCGCGCAATTTAGATTCATAGAAAGCAGGATTTCCGGCTTTCTAGTGAATATAAATCGCATGGCACAGCTGATTATCGGAAATATCAGTTCAGACGAACCGATAGCATCTTTTTACTACCAGTTCAGCCAAACCGGTGCGAACCGGTAGCATTTTACCTGATATGCAGTCTTCTAATCATCCCCTGGTACATTACACGAAATTAACCCCCCAAAATGTCTCATTTTTTTTTAATTTTTATTTTTGGAGGGAAGGAATTCAAAAGAAAAATATATGCTCAGCACACATGCCCAGTTCTAGATAATTAGATATTTAGCACATACAAAAAAAAAAAAAGGTTTTGATATAAACTAGTTTCTTACACAGATTTTTTTACCGCCTTGATAGAAGTTAAGATTAGGAAATATATACTAACAAATCTGGTGGCTAAAATAGTTTCATATACAGTACTTTTGAACAATAGCACTTGGTTACAAAAACACCACAGTGAGGATTATTGGCACATTAAAAAAGAAAGAAAGAAAGAAAATCTTTTGTGGATGTGAAAATAACCAAAACAAGTAACTGCCTAATAGATCCCTATGTTAAATTTACACCACTTTACAGAAACAAAACCATTTGCCCCAAATGCACAATTTGTCCGTTTTTGACACTTGTTGCAATTCAAGCCATTTCTGTATACCAAGCCACATGAAAACTGTACACAAGGCGACAAAAAGTGTTAGGAAATCACATTTTCAAACGGCAAAATGTGATTTGTTTAAATCTGAAGACCCTTCAGAATCTTCTTATAATCTGTAGCTACATTTAAGCTGTCAAGTTACCCGCAATACCACACTTAAAAAAATAATAATCATAAAGCACATATATCTATGGAGATTCTCAATCATCCAGGTTCTGGTTGTCTCAAATGTGCTTTTTCAAAAGGCAACTGGACTTTTTGTTTTCTTGTTTTCTTGAAGCCGTTTCGCTTCTCATCCAAGACGCTTCTTCAGTTCTGATTGAAGTCAGAAATCAAAAGCGAGTCAGAACTGAAGAAGCGTCTTGGATGAGAAGTGAAATGTCTTCAAGAAAAAACAAAGTCCGGCTGAAGTTTGAAAAAACACATATTGTGCCTACCTATTTCTGGCCAGAGATGCATCCAGAGAAGAGATAAAAGGGGGAAAAAAAATACCAAACTCCACAGATCAAAGTGACGCTTAAAGTGCTTCTCAGGTCTGTAAATCTTCATTATCAAAATAAAACTTTAATACATTCTTTCCCACGTCTTAAAACACTGGTTTTATTTTCTCTCTCGGCTTCCTGTACGTAAACTTGGAGTCTTTTCAGTTATAGGCAGGATTTGGAAATTAACACCACGCTGGAAAAATAAACCTGCTTTAGATTTTTCCAAACAAGGGGGGAAATAGAAGGATGATCAGGGATAGGAGCAAATTGGCACTTTCAGCAGTTCCCTTGAAAGTCACAGAAGCCGTAGAAAATTTTTTTATCTAATGGCATCTGCAAAATTCATGTATGCCATGGTTAGCAGTTAATCATTAACTCTCCGCTGCCCAGAATTAGAACTGAATCCAGTCTCTCAGCTCTTTCTTGCTTACTTTTGGGAGGAAAGGGTAGAAGATAGAAAATCAAAGGTTTAGGAGTGACAGATAATGTCTCTTTTAAGTTTTCCCCTCTGTTATTATTGTTTGGACCAGTGTTTTTCAGGCTTGGCAATTTTACGATGCATGGACTTCAACTCTTTGAGGATTCACCAGCCAGCATGGTGCGGCTGAATTCTGGGAGTTGAAGTCCACACGTCTTAAAATTGTTGAGGTTGAGAAACT
Source organism: Ahaetulla prasina (assembly GCF_028640845.1). Taxonomy (NCBI): domain Eukaryota; kingdom Metazoa; phylum Chordata; class Lepidosauria; order Squamata; family Colubridae; genus Ahaetulla; species Ahaetulla prasina. Next base: position 6,884,425 of record NC_080545.1, read on the forward strand.
CCAGTCTACAGATTAGAGACATTTGAATATGCTGGATAGCTCTTGCTGCCTCTAGCAATCCTGGGAACTGTAGTTCTTGCTGTTCCGGAGCCAGAAGTTAAAACCATAAATTCCAGTTCGACTCCCTAAAGCAGAGGTCTTCAAACTTGGCAGCTTTAAGACTTGTGGGACTTCAACTCCCAGAATTCTCCAGCCAGCATAGGTGGGAGTTGAAGTCTGGGAGTTGAAGTCCACAAGTCTTAAAAGCTGCCATGTTTGAAGACCTCTGCCCACAAGTAAGTTCAGAAATGTTCTGCGATTTGGGTTCGGAAGATTGAAATAGGCCTACCTGAACTGCAGTGTCTCCACCAATAAATAGTATACCTTCAAAAGGGACAATAATAAATAATCTGGGCCAATACGAAATCAAATGCATGCTCTAAGAGAAGGCAGGAATTGCTTTGGCGTTCTTTGCAAACAGTGTGGATTTTTGCAAAAATTGGGTGGGATATTTATTTATTTATTTATTTGGCACAAAGTTTCATGTTTAAAGCTTTCCAATCCTAAAACTTTTTTGTTTTTTGGTTTAATGACCCCGTAACCCCTTGTGGGGTAGAGTCGGGCAACTGAATGGATCTTGACTATTTACTGGCCAGATGCCCTTCCTGTCGCCAATGCGGAGTTTTTGTTCAGCAGATGTATTCTCATGGTGCCGAGAGAGAGAGAGAGAGAGAGAGAGAAATATCTGCCTCTCCCTAGGATCGAACTCACAGCCTTCTGATTGTGAGGCGAGAGCTCCACCTCTAGGCCACCGCACACCACCCGATCCTAAAACGTGGTGCCAGTTGTAATATGAACTAAAATTTCCCCCTCGAAGGCAGGGGTGTCCAACTTTGGCAACTTTTAAGACTTGTGGACTTCAACTCCCAGAATTCCCCAGCCAACATGGCTTCTGGGATTGAAGTCCCCAAGACTTAAAATTGCTAAAGTTGGATACACCTGCTTTATTTATACCAAGTCTGATAAACTTTATTGTCGCTGTCCTACTTAATTACGCTGAAATCCATCAGCAGCCATGTCTAATGATGATGAACCCTGCCCTGCAACCAAACAACAACTGTAGAGTAACCTGGGATTTAAAATCCTAGATATTCTATGCCAGGGTCTCCAACCTTGGCAACTTTTGTTTTTGGTTTAATGACCCCGTAACCCCTTGTGGGGTAGAGTCGGGCAACTGAATGGATCTTGACTGTTTACTGGCCAGATGCCCTTCCTGTCGCCAATGCGGAGTTTTTGTTCAGCAGATGTATTCTCATGGTGCCCAGAGAGAGAGAGAGAGAGAGAGAGAAATATCTGCCTCTCCCTAGGATCGAACTCACAGCCTTCTGATTGTGAGGCGAGAGCTCGACCTCTAGGCCACCGCACACCACCCGATCCTAAAACGTGGTGCCAGTTGTAATATGAACTAAAATTTCCCCCTCGAAGGCAGGGGTGTCCAACTTTGGCAACTTTTAAGACTTGTGGACTTCAACTCCCAGAATTCCCCAGCCAACATGGCTTCTGGGATTGAAGTCCCCAAGACTTAAAATTGTTAAAGTTGGATACACCTGCTTTATTTATACCAAGTCTGATAAACTTTATTGTCGCTGTCCTACTTAATTACGCTGAAATCCATCAGCAGCCATGTCTAATGATGATGAACCCTGCCCTGCAACCAAACAACAACTGTAGAGTAACCTGGGATTTAAAATCCTAGATATTCTATGCCAGGGGTCTCCAACCTTGGCAACTTTTAAGCCTGGAGGACTTCAACTCCCAGAATTCTAGGAGTTGAAGTCAGGGGTGAAATGCTTCCAGTTCGGACCGGATCGGTCAATCCGGAGCAATGGCGGCGGGTGGTTCAGAGAACTGGTAGCAAAAATCCCTGTCCAAGTGCACGGTTGCCGCTTCTTTTAAAAAATGCTTTTAAAAGGTAAAAAAAAGAGGCTCTGACGATCACAGCTGAGCTGTGCGATTGTCAGAGCCTTTTTTTTTTACTTTTAAAAGCATTTTTTAAACAATATTCACCAAAATAGATTGTAAAAAAATGTTTGCAAAAAAAAAAGGCTCTGACGATCACAGCTGAGCTGCACGATTGTCAGAGCCTTTTTTTAAAAAAAACTTTTAAAAAGCATTTTTACAACCTATTCGTTGAAGTCCTCCCAGGCTTAAAGTTGTCAAGGTTGGAGACCCCTGTTCTATGCTATCTCAAACATCAACCGCTTGGTCATCTTTGCTTATATAAAGTCAGTAAATATCTGGATCTAACATCTCAATTCTTTCTAGTCCAATGTCCGTTCTCTATATAGAAGAAATTCTCTCAGTCTCGTGTAGACGTGCTTCTAAAAAAAAAATATTCTTACATTTCTCTGCATAAGAAGACAGCTTCCATTTGACATGATCGGAAGTGGACTTCACATTCTTGTCACCACCGGTTCGCCCCGTATCAGAAATGTTCTGAGCCATTTTAAAAATGAAGAGCGAACCGGTAGTAGCTTCCTGCGGGTAGCTACCTGTGGACGGCGCGCACGAGCGAATTCCCATGTTGTTTGATGCCACATGGACAGCATGCTCGCATATTTCCCGATACATATTTTTTGGGTAAATTTATTTTTAATCACATTTTACAGACTGAGGAAAACAGCACGGGACCCATCCGCGCATGCGTGCGGCATCAAACACGGGAATTCGTGTGCGCCATACACACGTGTGGTGTCAAAAACCACAGCGATATATGATGGGATTGTGCCCAGGCGGGTGTGTAGGTCCACCCGCAGGCCGCTACTACTGGTTCACTCAAACTGGTCCAAACTGGATGAATATCACCTCTGGACAGGATTATTAAATATATCAGAAAGAGCTTATTTCTCCGAGTTTACTGAATGGATTTCCAAATTTAGTACTCTTCATTTTTAAAATAGCTCAGAACATCTTCGCCATGACCACTGACGGTGGACGTCAGTTATAAGCATTAACCCAACTGGTTTTAAGGATTTCCCGAGATATATATATATATATTTGGTAAATTTATTTTTAATCACATTTTACAGACTGAGGAAAATACTCAAGAAAATAATGCACATGGACCACTCAAAAAGCTGTTGGAAAGTTGAAACCAATCGAAGGATTTTGATAAATTAATTGGAAGAGTAGAATTCAACTACCTAATCTGGAGCCGGTTTAACTTCTGTTACGTTTCTGGATATAACAATATTCAGACTTGTATAGGTAACGGTAAAACATGATGGCTGCAGGCAGTTTAAGAATTTGATTCATCAAGCAGATCTTCCCATTAGTAGATTGTTTTCGATAGATCGAGACAACTGATAAATAGAAGCAGCAGCAGCAGCAGAAATATTTAAATGTTCAAATAGAAACAGCAACAGAAATATCTAAATATTTTGTCCTCTTCTAGTGCACCACTTGAAGCTATCGTGTCTTTTAAAAACAGACTTCTAAATCCAACAGACATCTAAAAATAATTAAAACATCAGAATGTGTTGTGCTTCAGCTTGTTGTTCCTAACGATTATTAAAAATAGACATTTTCGGTCGACGGAATTAATTCAATATCTACCCTATTTAGAATCTGAGATCTGTAACGTAGCTTTCTTGAACTTAAAAAATACCGCTTGCAAAATATAAAGAAAACCCTTGCTAAATAGAAGTATCCCACCTTTTACTCGTTCGTGTATAAACATAGATCCCAAAAAATAAAACACCCAATTTGTAGAGGGCTTATTTCAAGTATTCATTTAATTCAGCAGTATCATAAATAAACTCTTTTGTCAGGAAGGATAATTCTTAGCATAAATGACCAAGGCTGGGCTAAACTATAAAGCGATATCCAAAGGAAGACCATAAACCAGTAATCCTGGTTAGAATATGGGGGCAATGAACCTTGTGCTCTTTGTTAGTGAGTTGAAATATACTTGCTTTCAACTTCTAACAGGGGGAGGATGATAATAATAACAACAACAGTAGTAACAGAATTGGAAGGGACCTTGGAGGTCATCTAGTCCAACCCCCTGCTCATGCAGGAGGCCTGTACATAAGGGAGACAATAAGCTTCCTAAGGATGCATGACTTGAACCAAGGCCACCAAAATTTAAAACGATGATTAATACTTTTCGACGAGCAAAAGCTTCAGCAGAGCCTGGAAAAATAAGGTGGTTAAATCTAAACGGGAACGTGGTTTGCAAAGCGCAGCATGCGGCTTTCTAGGACAATATTTAATCATTTCAATAAATCAGGGAAGCCATGCACAACTCTTGATGCCCCAAAGGAAAATAAGTGAAGCGGAAGAGAAGAACACTGAATTTATCCCATTCGGTTTTGCACCCGAATCCTTCAAAGGGGCCGATTTCCACGGATCTCTTTCTCGCGTGCTGGATGTCCTATTTTTTCCCCTCCCACAGTTTAAGGCTTTAGGCAGGGAAACCAGTAAAAGGCATATATTTAAGGGCAGCATTTTGTAACTGGACTTCTTAAGTTAGTGGTAACACCGGGCTTGCAAATTCCGTGTCGATGCCGCGAAAGGTCAGAACACGACCGGCACAAAGGACAGAAACCAGTTTCATCCTAAAAGCAAAACCTGGTGTCATTTAGGTAGGAGGAAGGTAGTTGGCGAGTAGGATTAAGCGACATCGGGATGCAAGCCCCGCCTCTTTCCTCCAGCCCAAAGGGGGCGGAGCTTGGGCTTTCGTCTTTTCGGTTCGTAGAAGCAGCCAATCTTTATAAAAGATGGGGAGGTTAGTTACTTTAAGGCAACACTTGTCTCTTTATTTGAACTGGAACGGAAACGCTCAAAGTTAGCTTTGACACAAGGAGAACCGGGAATCGTAAGGTCGACGTGTCTATGCCCCTTTCACTTTTAAAATAAAATAAAAAATAAAAAAATGAAGTTCAGCCAATAACTCCTTGGCTGAACTTCCGGAAGGCTCAAAAAAAAAATCTGTTGAAACAGAATAAGAGAGTTGGAAGGAACTTTGGAGGTCTTCTAGTCCAACCCCCTGCTTAAGCAGAAGACCCTACACCACTTCAAACAAATGGTTATCCAACATCTATTTAAAAACTTCCAGTGTTGGAGCATTCACAACTTCTGGAGACAAGTTGTTCCACTGATGAATTGTTCTGTCAGGAAATTTCTCCTTAGTTCTAGGTTGCTTCTCTCCTTGATTAGTTTCCACCCATTGCTTCGTGTCCTGCCTTCAGGTGCTTTGGAGGCCGCGGGGGCCTGAACCTCGCCAAGGTCAGTGCTGCAGGTGTTAGGCGGAGACACGAACTGTTCCCATAACAAAAGAAAGCTTTATAATTGGACCATTTGCACGGGGAAAACAAGAGCTGGTTTTGCTTCTGCAGTTCCGAGATGGGGTATCCAATAAAATTATATTTTCGGGAATTCAAAAATCCCAAAGACTGTCTACTTCTTTCGAGTCCGCTAGTCGGACTGTTGACAATTTGAACACAAACAGTTGGGTTTTCTGCTCCACTGCTAAACCTCAGGCCCGGTTTGAATCTTGTTGCTTGTTTCAGAAGCCAGGTTTAAAACTTCCCCAAGTAGCTTACTTCCAGCATGTGGAGGAACTGAGCTTTAGGACTGTAATATCAACCGTTGAACCAAAATTGCTATTTACTAAAACAACAACCCTATTCCTACCTGTCTTGAAAATTTTGATGTGCAAATGGCACATTCGCAATTATTTTTAAACCTCATGTTATTATTATGACTTATTCGATTAGCTATAATGAAGAACGACATCATTTAAGTAGTGCATGATTATTATCAAATTGTCAATTATACAACGATGGGATAGCTTTACATCTTGTATGAATACGATCTTTCATTAATCCTTGGATTTAATAGACTGAATTTTAATCCACGAAACGGAAGAGAATTTAAGACGGTATTTTAATCTTGAATTAGCCATCTACTAATTAACGGCCCCAAAATTACTTTTTAAAAATACTTTTAGTGAAGAAAGTTATAAGATTTCTTCTCCGTTTGGGAGAGTTTAAAACTGACAGTTATAGATGATAGTTATAACCTTCTTTTTGCTTTTCCTGTAATCCACATGGAAACATTATTTCCTCTTTTAAAAAATAGCAAAATAATATTTATTTATTCTTTCGCTCGGTCTGTGATGGATGGAAAACACCTTCTCTTTGCTCTCTGCCACCTCTAGGGAAATACCGGCCTTATTGCAAGAGGCTGTTCATTGTAAGTCCTGAAATGAAATCTTCACGCTGAAGGACACACAGGTATCCTTTAACCCTCCTTGTGCAGCTCTCCAAAAGTTGAGAAATTTTGCTAATGAGGATCAAATAATGTCTTGCCCTGAAGCAAAACTGAATTGCTTCTGATCTGGGTTTTTTTTTTTAGGAAGGGGAATGGTGGTGAATTGCTTTCATTTGGTGAAGCTTCTTTCTAGGTTTGACATAAAAATCATGATTAACCAGGTCACCTCCCTGAAAATTCACTTCCTTCGACGATGTTGCTGTCTCATGCTCCAGGTTCCCTAAGTACTGGGAGAATGTCTGCCCTTAACTATAAGGCCTCGACAGTTTACTTAATTCAATAAATCAGTGGGACTTGTGCTTTTTCAAAGGTGCTTTTTCAAGAGTCAACTGGTTTTTCCTTTGAAGACGTTTCGCTTCTCATCCAAGAAGCTTCTTCAGCTCTGACAGGATCATAGTGGGGAATGGAAGGATTTATACTCCTTACAGACCGCTGGTCATTTGCTTCCTTTTGTAGAGTCGTTGAAGTTTATCTAGAGATTTAGCACCACTCAGGTGACCTTAATGACACAGATAAACCTCCAGGTAGCCTCAACGACTCTCTAAAAGGATGCAAATGACCAGCTGCCCGCAAGGAATATAAATCCTTCCATTCTTCACCATCCAGTCAGAGGTTCTGCGACCCAACAAGACAGACACAGACTTCAGAGGACAATTAGAACCGCAGAAAAAACAATGGCTAACAACCTGCCTTCCATTGAGGACCTGTATCCTGCACGAGTCAAAAAGAGGGCCGTGAAAATATCTACAGACCCCTCGCAACCTGGACATAAACTGTTTCAACTCCTACCCTCAAAACGACGCTATAGAGCACTGCACACCAGGACAACTAGACACAAGAACAGTTTTTTCCCGAACGCCATCACTCTGCTAAACAAATAATTCCCTCCACACTGTCAAACTAGTTACTAAATTTGCACTACCATTAATCTTCTCATCGTTCCCATCACCCACCTCCTCCCACTTATGACTGTATGACTGTAACTTTGTTGTTTGTATCCTTACGATTTATATTGACTGTTTCCTAATATGATTTGATTGCTTATTTGTTCCCTATGACTATCATTAAGTGTTGTCCCTTAGGATTCTTGATGAACGTATCTTTTCTTTTCTTTTTTTAATTTAATTTAATTTTATTTTGAATTTATATCCCGCCCTTCTCCGAAGACTCAGCTTACACTGGGTTAAGCAATAGTCTTCATCCATTTGTATATTATGTACAAAGTCAACTTTTATTGCCCCCAACAATCTGGGTCCTCATTTTACCTACCTTATAAAGGATGGAAGGCTGAGTCAACCTTGGGCCTGGTAGGACTTGAACTTGCAGTAATTGCAAGCAGCTGTGTTAATAACACAGACAGACTTAGTCTGCTGAGCCACCAGAGGTCCATAATGTACACTGATAGCATATGCACCAAAGACAAATTCCTTGTGGGTCCAATCACACTTGGCCAATAACAAAAATTCTATTCTTGTTGTGTCTTGCCCGCCCTCAGAGCAGCCGGGGCCTTCTTATCTGCTCCCGAACACGGAGGAATGTATGCCTTCCAGCCCCAGTCCTGGCTCCATGCCCAGACAAACTGTAGAAGAAGGAGCATCTCCCTGCCCCAGCCCTGACTCCATGCCCAGGCAAACGGAGCAGCTAGACCCCTCCCCCTCCTCCACAGCAGGTGAGCCTGAGGAGGGTTTACTCCCAACAGCTGCTGATTGGAGTAATCCTCGCATCAGAAGATTGGATAGGCGGAGGCAACAGAGGGAAGGGAGGGGCAGGCCTTAATGAGTGCTGAGTCATGGAGCCACACCCCATGGCCTATATAAAGGATCTGCTTTCTGGCAGTCTCTGAGTCAGGCAAAGTCGAACTTATCTTGCTGAAGTCACTTTCTGGTCTCCTGCCTGCCTTGGGAACTTTGCTAGGACTTTGGGCAGAGCTGCAGAGCCATGCCTGATTCGGATTTCCCTGACCCGGCCGTCAGCGGAGGAGTGGGACACGACAATTCTGTTCTAAAAAAAATTCTATCCAGTCAGAGCTGAAGAATCTGGAGCTGGTGACCCTGAGGACACAGATAAACGTCCACGTGGCCTCAACGACCCTCTAAAAGGACGCAAGTGACCAGCTGTCTGAATCCTTCCATTCCCCAACATTCAGTCAGAGTTGAAGAAGCTTCTTGGATGAGAAGCAAAACATCTTCAAAGAAAAACGAGAAAGTCCAACTGCCTCTTGAAACAAAAAAAATATCTTTGGGACAACCATGATCTGGGTGACCGAGAATATCCGCGGACAGTGGAACGACGTGCCTCCAGAAGTTGGTAATGCTCCGTATCACTTGAGCTTTTCAAGAAGAGATTGGGCAGCCATTTTTCTGAAGGAGTATAGAGTTTTCCTGCCTGAGCAGGGGGGGGGGGTTGGACTAGAAGACCTCCAAGGTCCCTTCCAACTCTGTTATTCTGTATTGTTTAACAAATGCCTTTCATTCTGCCAAAATAAATAAATAAATTAAATCATCGCAAGTAAAATCTGAAAACTCAGATGGGCGGCAAAGTTAGACTGCAAGAATCTGATGACAAAATTATCTTGGGGGTGTGCGGACTCTCCACGGAAGAAGGCTAATCTCTTCCTTCTTAAGAAAATTGAAAGCTCATCCTTCTCCATTCCCTCGCTTTGCTTCCACTCGAAACTGAATCAAATTCGGTTAATTCAACGCCAAATTGTTTGCTTAGAAGTCACCCTGATGAGGTTCTCATATTGGCTTTTGAGATTCGCATTATATATATATATATGTAGGTCTTTGGTTATTCGGGTTTTCTCCCGCGTAAAATTGGAAGTGTCTTGGCGACGTTTCGACGAAGTCTCATTCGTCATCTTCAGGCTTCAGCTTCGTGCTTCACGAAGCACGTGCTTCTGATCTGGTTTCAGCTTCGCGAAGCACGAAGCTGAAGCCTGAAGATGACGAATGAGACTTCGTCGAAACGTCGCCAAGACACTTCTAATTTTACGCGGGAGAAAACCCGAATAACCAAAGACCTACATACAAACACCCGCGAAAACCTCAGAAAACAAATAAATATATATATATGGGGTGGGTTTAGACCAGGAAGAAACCCACCCACCCACCCCTCAAAAATGAAGCAAAATCTTCACCACAAGCTTGGTAGAATCCCAGAGCCACAGACCACAAATCATTTAAAATGTTGTAATTCTAAGATCTCAGCTTTCCTTGTGCAAAGGACCATCGGTGGGAAAGAATAATTTCTAAAGATAAGTGCATCCAGAGAAAGCAAGCCCCCAGAGGTAGCTGCTTTCTCTCACTGCACATGTCAGTTGCCTTTTTAAGATGAGTATTCATGTTACAATCGCTTTACAATTTCCCCTCAAAAAGACCCCATTTTTTCCTTCTTTCTGTTTTACTCCTAAGAGGTGGGGCTAACGTTTGTTCCCAAGTCCCGGGGTTCCAGGTTAACTGCTTTTATGAATCGCCTGGTTTCTGACTTGTTCTTTTTTAAGCGTTTTAAATTTTCGAGCTGGTCAACTAAGACGCCACCTCATCCCTCAACTCTCGTCCTGAAGTTTCAAGGACCTCGGCAAGCATCCAGAACAGGAACCCTTAAGAGACCTCAAGAGAGTCACTTCCACTCTGCAAGCTCTTTCCTTCTTGCCAATTCTTCTCGGCGATCGCCTCTTGGCTAGCGGATAAGAGGATGTGGGATTTTATTTCTATTTCCCCCCCTCCCTCCCTCCAAAGGGCACGGTTTAAAAATAGGGAGCTGTTTCCACGGAGGCAGTAGGAAGGAGAAGCAGATCAGAAACAGGCCAGTGAGGTCACTCAGCGCAGCTCCTTCAGCATCCCTCAACCAAGGCTTTCGAAAGATCTAACCGATCGGCGGCTGAGATTTATTCCACGTCAGAGGCGTCGTTGTCGGAAAGATGGTAATTACTTCCCTTCACCCGGATGTACTCGATATACCTCCCGTCCTCCGATTCGGGAATGCCACATGTACATAGCGAAGTCTCAAACAAGCATTCAATTTCCTCTAGTTTTTTGCCTTTGGTCTCTGGAAGGCAGCCGTAGAGAAAAAGGAGTCCCACGAACGCAAATCCGGCATAAAGGAAGAACGCGCCTGGAGTTAAAAAACAAAAGCAAAGAAACACGTCACCCCACACAGAGTTAAATACATAGGTTGGGATTTTATTTTTATTTTTCAAAGAGAGTTTCTAAGGCTGTGCTTCTCAACCTGGGGTCCACAGATCCCTGGAAGTGGGGCTGGCACAGTGCAGAGGTGGGTTTCACATATTCTTAACACCGGTTCGCCATACGCGCACGTGCTCGCTTCACACGCACAAGCACCTCCCCGCGCATGCACCTGGCCTCAAAAACATGACTAAATAAGGTAAAGGTTCCCCTCGCACGTAAGTGCTAGTCGTTCCCGACTCTAGGGGGCGGTGCTCATCTCCGTTTCAAAGCCGAAGTGCCAGCGCTGTCCGAAGACGTCTCCGTGGTCATGTGGCCGGCATGACTCAACGCCAAAGGCGCACGGAACGCTGTTCCCTTCCCACCAAAGGTGGTCCCTATTTTTCTACTTGCATTTTTTACGGGCTTTCGAACTGCTAGATTGGCAGAAGCTGGGACAACTCACGGGAGCTCACCCTGTTACGTGGTGGTAGGGATTCAAACCGCTGAACTGCCGACCTTTCAATCGACAAGCTCAACATCTTAGCCACTGAGCCACCACGTCCCTTTTTATGGCTAAATAGGACGGTATTATGCCACAGCGGGGGCAGGCCCACCCTCAATCACCGCTACTCGTTCAACCGAACCGGTCTGAACCGGCTAAATACCATCACCGGCGCAGTGTCATCACAGGGAGTCTGCAAAGGTTTGAAAAAAAATGTTATGCTTTAAATCTCGAGTTAAGTCTTGGGGCTCCATGGCCACAAAAGGTATTTAAAGGGGGTCCATGGTGAAGAAAAGGTTGAGAAACGCTATTCTGACACTTCGCTTAAGTTCCATATTTCAAAAATATTACACAGGTGGTTTCATTCAAAGCATTATATAAAATCAAGGACACCCCTACAAATCTAATATTCATTCATTCATTCATTCATTCAATTCCTATACCCACCCATCTCAGTCAATGATTCTGAGCAGCTTACAATTGTGTGTTTGTGTATATGTGTGTGTGTGTGTATTCTATACCTACCCATCTCAGTCAATGGTTCTGAGCAGATTACAATTGTGTGCTTGTATGTGTGTGTGCATGTGTGTATTCTACACCCACCGATCTCAGTCAATGATTCTGGTTGCCTTATATATATTTTCCTTCCTCCCTCCCTCCCTCCCTCCCTCCCCTTCCTCCTCTCTTTCTTTCTTTCTTTCTTTCTTTCTTTCTTTCTTTCTTTCTTTCTTTCTTTCTTTCTCTTCCTTCCTCCTTTCCCCTCCACCTCCCTCCCTCCCTCCCTTCCTTTCTCTTCCTTTCTTTCTTTCTCTTCCTTCCTCCCTTCTTCTCCTCCTCCCCTTTCTTTCTTTCTTTCTTTCTTTCTTTCTTTCTTTCTTTCTCTTCCTTCCTCCTTTCCCCTCCACCTCCCTCCCTCCCTCCCTTCCTTTCTCTTCCTTTCTTTCTTTCTCTTCCTTCCTCCCTTCTTCTCCTCCTCCTCCCTCTTTCTTTCTTTCTTTCTTTCTTTCTTTCTTTCTTTCTCTTTCTTCCTCCCTTCCCCTCCACCTCCCTCCTTCCTTCCTTTCTCTTCTTTCTTTCTTTTTCTTTTCTTTCTTTCTTTCTCTTCCTTCCTCCCTTCCCCTCCACCTGCCTCCCTTCCTTCCTTCCTTTCTTTCTCTTCCTTCCTTTCTTCCTTCCTCCCTTCCCCTCCTCCTCCCTCCCTTCCTTTCTTCCTTTCTTCCTTTCTTCCTTTCTTTCTTTCTCTTTCTTCCTTCCTCCCTTCCCCTCCTCCTCCCTCTTTCCTCCCTCCCTCCCTCCCAGTATCATGTCAGAATCATGTTTGCATGTCAGAAGGTCGCAAAAGGGGATCACATGACCCCGGGACACTGCAAACCGTCGTAAGTGTGAACCAAGTGTCTGAATGTTGACGTGACCAGGGGGGTGCTGCCAGAGGCATAAGGGTGAAAAAAGGGTCCTAAGTCACTCCTTTCACTGGCGTTGTAACGTCAAAGGGCCACTAAATGAAGGATTGTAATTCAAGGACTACCGTATATTACAGTTAAAAATATTAAGGATGTTTTAAAACATTTTAAATTTACAATAAAGCAACTCAGGTTGCCAAGCCAAATAACTGAAAATGAAAAACGAAAACCCCAACGTAGCCGAAATTAAATTGTTCTGGGTCTTGTTTTAAGAGGGAAAAAAAAATACTTACCATAATAGGTCAGATATTCAGCTGTGTGCAGGAACGTCAGCGATACCAGAACGTTGAAAATCCAGTTGACGCCAGAGGAACACGCGTTGCCTGTACTTCTTGCCCAAAGGGGATAAATTTCGGAATTGACGGTCCATGGCATTGGCCCCATTCCTTTTGGCAAGTAATTGAAAAATAACCAGTTACAGTAATTTTAACTTCCACCGAGGATTCTTAAATGATTAAGGGGGGGGGGGAGATGTCCTGAGTAATATTTGCCTTCAATATAAATGCACGAGGTGAAGACTATTCACCCTAATATCGGTGGTTCTCGACTTGCGGACACAGTTGAGGCCAAAATACAGTTGTTAAGCAAATCATGCAGTCGGTAAGTGAATCCATTCCCCCGCTTCTCCCCCCCCCCGCATTGCCGCTATGTCTACCTGGTTCAGTTCAAATTAAGATTCTCAGTCTACAGGTTTTTTTCTTCATTCGATTCACTGATTTTTATCCACCCTGGAATTGATTTTATCCATGTGAAAGCAGCACCGCCTTCCTTAAACAAGGCTAGATGGTTCAAGGAGATACAGTAACCGAAAACAGAATAACAGAGTTGGAAGGGACCTTGGAGGTCTTCTAGTCCAACCCCCTGCTTAGGCAGGAAACCCTACACCACTTCAGACAAATGGTTATCCAATCTCTTCTTTAAAACTTCCAGTGTTGGAGCATTCACAACTTCTGGAGGCAAGTCGTTCCACTGATTAATTGTTCTGACTGTCAGGAAATTTCTCCTTAGTTCTAAGTTGCTTCTCTCCTTGATTAGTTTCCATCTGTTGCTTCTTGTCCTGCCCTCAGGTGCTTTGGAGAATAGTTTGACTCCCTCTTCTTTGGGGCAGCTCCTGAGATATTGGAACTCTGCTATCATGTCAAACAGGGCAAACCAGCGCTTCCAGTGTTATTTTCACAGAAAAATAAAAATTCAGACATCTAAGGTTTTTGGCCAAGGTTACTGAGTTTTTCCAGCTGATATCATCCAATTTCTTTTGGTCAAGGAAAGTTAAGTTCATCAAATTTGGCTTACCTGGTGCGAAGAAAACCAGGTACAATATGAGCCCCAGCAGCGCGGTCCACGAATAGGGCGTTGGACAGAAGTTATAAGCCCAAAAGAGATCTTCGGTTTTGAGTTTGGTTTCATTGGCGCATCTGCAAGGAAGGAAGGAAGGAAGGAAGGAAGGAAGGGGGAGGGAGGGAGACAGAAAGAGAAAGAAAAAGAAAAAGAAAAGAGAGAGAGAGAGAGAGAGGAAGGGAGGGAGGGAGGGAAGACGAAAGGAAGGAAGGAAGGAAGGAAGGAAGAAAAGAAAAAGAAAGGAAGGAGGGAAGGAATGAAGGAAGGGGAGGGAGAGAGAAAGAAAAAGAAAGAGAGAAGAGAGAAAGGGAGTGAGGGAGAGAAGGAGGGAGGAAGGAAGGCAAAAGAGGAAGGACAGAAAGAAAGCAAAGAAAAATAAAGGAAGGAAGAAAAGAAAAAGAAAGCAAGGAGGGACGGAGAGAGAAAGAAAAGAAAGGAAGGAGGAAGGAATGAAGGAAGGAGGGAGAGAAAGAAAGAAAGAGAGAAGAGAGAAAGGGAGTGAGGGAGAGAAGGAGGGAGGAAGGAAGGCAAGAGGAAGGACAGAAAGAAAGCAAAGAAAAATAAAGGAAGGAAGAAAAGAAAAAGAAAGCAAGGAGGGACGGAGAGAGAAAAGAAAAAGAAAGAAAGAAAGAAAGAAAGAAAGAAAGAAAGAAAGAAAGAAAGAGGGAGGGAGGGAGGGAAGGAGGAAGGAGAAAGAAAAAGGAAGGATAGGAAGGAGGAAAGAAAGACAGAAAGGGAGGAAGGAAGAAAGGATGGAAAGAAAGGAGGGAGGGAGGGAGGAAGGAAAGAAAGAATAAATAAATATTTGAAGAGAAATGCAATGCTTGTTTCCAAGAACACAAAATTAGAACAATCTTAACTCATGGTTTTTAAGCCTAACTCTTCTCCTGAAATAAATTGAGTGGTTTCTGCTTAAAAGTAGATAATGGATCACTGGGCATGTTATAAAATCTCTGGAACCATATCAGAAATGTACTTTATTGTGAAATTACTCAGGCAGTTAAAAATCATATTCCCACTGCATAATTCCCAATGCAATTAGGTTGTTTTTAAAATGATGTTTATTTCCTTTCTCAATCAAATAGGCAGAATTCAATCACTGAATTCTGCGGCCTATTTAAATTGAGGACTCTACGGCATGTAAGAGAAGCGGTGGCTCAGTGGCTAAGACGCTGAGCTTGTCAATCGAAAGGTCGGCAGTTCAGCGGTTCGAATCCCTAGTGCCACGGAACGGGGTGAGCTCCCATTACTCGCCCCGCCTTCTGCCAACCTAGCCGTTCGAAAGCAGGTAAAAAATGCAAGTAGAAAAAACAGGGACCACCTTTGGTGGGAAGGGAACAGCGTTCCGTGCGCCTTTTGGCGTCAAGTCATGCCGGCCACATGACCATGGAGACGTCCTCGGACAGCGCTGGCTCTTCGGCTTTGAAACGGAGATGAGCATCGCCCCCTTAGAGTCGGGAACGACTAGCACATGTATGCGAGGGGAACCTTTACCTTGACCTTGACGGCAAATGTAATTCTTCAGGGATCTACAATTTGGGATTGTAACTCTTCCAATATCTAAGGGACTGCCACAGAGCAGGAGGGGGTGTTCAAACTGTTCTCCAAAGCAGGGGTCTCCAACCTTGGTCCCTTTAAGACTTGTGGACTTCAACTCCCAGAGTTCCTCAGCCAGCTTTGCTGGCTGAGGGACTCTGGGAGTTGAAGTCCACAAGTCTTAAAGGGACCAAGGTTGGAGACCCCTGCTCCAAAGCCCCAGAAGGCAGGACAAGAACCAACGGATGGAAACTAACCAAGCAGAGAAGCAAGAACAATTAATCACTGAAACAATTTGCCTCCAGAGGTTGTGGGTGGTTCCATTTTAAGAAGAGACTGGACAGCCACCTGTCTGGAATGGTCTAGGGCAAGAATGGCTAACCTTTTTCTCGTCGTGTGCCGAAAATGCGCGCCGGCACCCATAACGCAATGTGCCCCCTCTGCGCATCCGCGCACGGCTCCCCTCGCCCCCCACGCATACGTGCATGACCCCCCCACCCGCCTCCCATTTTCGGTCCAGCAGGGCCCCGCTGCAGCCTCCTGGGACCAAAAATGGGCTGGGGGGACACACAACCATACCCTCTGCCCCCCCCATTTTGGGCCTAGCAAGCCTCTCTGTAGCCTCCTGGGCCCAAACCTGGGCCGTATAGGGGGAGCACCGCACTCCCCTGCGCATGCATGACCCGCATGCGCCCCACCTCCCGCACATCCCCAAAATCAGCCAGCTGGCGGGAGGCACGTGCGCGCATGTGTGGTAAAGCTGAGCTGGGGACGGCTCGCGTGCCCGCAGAGAGGGCTCTGCGGGCCAGCTGTGGCCATAGATTAGCCATCACGGGTATAGGGTCTCCTGCTTGAACAGGGGGGGGTGGACTAGAAGACCTCCAAGGTCCCTTCCAGCTCTGTTATTCTTCTGCTATTGACGGCTGTATATCCTACAGCCATTGTTGTAAACCGCCACAAATAATAGCACATTTCAAAAGGCCCAGTTCCTTCCCTGAGCATCACGGACAGCCAAATTTTCACCTTGATGTCAGTTTAAAGGAAGGACAAGAGAACAGCACAACTCCGCGGCATAGGAGTTAAATTCAGTATTGCTTTTTTAGAATTATTTTTTTCTTCCTCGCAGGTGCGCCGTGATGAATGCAGGCTGATTATCCCTTCTCAAGTGTCTTGAAGAAAAAGCCAAAAGAATATTATAATTGGCCTGGTACATTTTGGAAAGTGCCTTCAGCTGCCCACTCATTTAATGTTTTCTTGGGAATTGCTCCTCGGTTTACTGTCTTGCCCTTCCCCCTTCCCGTAGGGATCAAAGCACTGAACAGCTGACAATCTCAACTAAGCCAAACATCCCTCATTAAAACGGACCCTGTGTGCAAAACGCAATCGCACTGTAAACTCAAAACCTGGGAAGATGCTGGGCTGCCACAGATAAGAGGGGGTCAAGTTATTCTCCAAAGCACCTGAAGGCAGGACAAGAAGCAACGGGTGGAAACTAATCAAGGAGAGAAGCAATTTAGAACTGAGGAGAAATTTCCTGACAGTTAGAACAATTAATCAGTGGAACAACTTGCCTCCAGAAGTTGTGAATGCTCCAACACTGGAAGTTTTTAAGAAGATGTTGGATAACTGTTTGTCTGAAGTGGCGTAGGGTTTCCTGCCTAAGCAGAGGGTTGGACTAGAAGACCTCCAAGGCCTCTTCCAACTCTGTTATTCTATTTCTATTCTATTCCACTCTCCACTCCATTCCATATATTCTATTCTATTCTATTCTATTCTATTCTATTCTATTCTATTCTATTCTATTCTATTCTATTCCATTCCATTCCATTCCATTCCATTCCATTCCATTTTTTCTATTCTATTCTATTCTATTCTATTCTATTCCATTCCATATTTTCTATTCTATTCCATTCCATTCCATTCCATTCCATTCCATTCCATTCCATTCCATTCCATTCCATATTTTTTCTTTTCTTTTCTTTTCTTTTCTTTTCCTTTCCATTCCATTCCATTCCATATTTTCTATTCTACTCTACTCTACTCTACTCAATCATTTAACTGGGATGGTATGAGGGTCCTGCCTTGAGTAGAGGGTTGAACCAGAAGACCTCTGAGGTCCCCGCCATTTTCGTCCCAAAAACTATGATGCGTCTTATACTCCGAAAAATACGATAATCAAACAGAGAAGCAACCTAGAACTAAGGAGAAATTTCCTGACTGTTAGAACAATTAATTAACTTGTCTCCAGAAGTTAATCAACAATTAAACAAGTTGTGGATGCTCCAACACTGGAAGTTCTTAAGAAGATGTTGGATAACCATTTGTCTGAAGTGGTGTAGGGTTTCCTGCCTAAAGCAGGGGGTTGGACTAGAAGACCTCCAAGGTCCCTTCCAACTCTTGTTATTCCATTACTCTGCTTTTCTGAATATTTTGCACACAGCACTGGTATTTTTTTACTCTGTTCTGTTTGGCCCTTGCAGAATTAATATTCATGCTTGCATATAAAACTGATTCTCCTCCCCCACCCCTTAAGCTCTGAAAGATGCAGAATCGTTTGAATATGATCCCAGGTTGGTATAGTGTCGGTCGTTTGATGATGTCGAGGGATGCAAGTTGGCTCCCAAGGCAATATATAAACACACACTACACACGGGTCGCAGCAGCACCAGGCAGCTGGGAAATCATTTAGACAGAAAATCAAACCTAAATTACAGTGTTCAATACGGGCCTGAGGGAAGCAATGGGATGCGTGCCGACCAGTGAAATCCCACTGCAGAAGCCGAATTGGTACCCGAGAGACCTCGGAGGTCCTTGTGAACAGAAAGTGTTTGCAAAATCCCACATTGATATTCCTCTGAAGCTCAGGCCTTGGTGTACCAAAGACTTTACGTAAATCGAAACTTCATTTGGGTCATGAATATAAATTGTAGATGAGAGCATGTTGGGAGGAAACACAACGATGCATTTATTTAATAATAATAATAACGACAGAGTTGGAAGGGACCTTGGAGGCCTTCTAGTCCAACCCCCTGCCCAGGAAGGAAACCCTACACCATTTCAAACAGATGGTTATCCAACATTTTCTTAAAAATTTCCAGTGTTGGAGCATTCACAACTTTCGGAGGCAAGTTGTTCCACTGATGAAATGTTCTCACTGTGAGGAAATTTCTCCTTAGTTCTAGGTTGCTTCTTTCCTTGATCAGTTTCCACCCATTGCTTCTTGTTCTACCCTCAGGTGCTTTGGAGAATAGCTTGACTCCCTCTTCTTTGTGGCAGCCCCTGAGATATTGGAAGATTGCTATCATGTCTCCCCTAGTGCTTCTTTTCATTAAACTACACATACCCAGTTCCTGCAACCGTTCTTCATATGTTTTAGCCTCCAGTCCCTTAATCATCTTTGTTGCTCTTCTCTGCACTCTTTCTAGAGTCTCAACATCTTTTTTACATCGCGGCGACCAAAACTGAATGCAATATTCCAAGTGTGGCCTTACCAAGGCATTATAAAGTGGTATTAACACTTCACGTGATCTTGATTCTATCCGTCTGTTTATGCAGCCCAGAACTGTGTTGGCTTTTTTGGCAGCTGCTGCACACGGCTGGCTCATATCTAAATGGTTATCCACTAGGATTCCAAGATCCCTCTCACAGGTACTACTATTGAGCAAGGTACCACATATACAGTACCTGTGCATTTTGGTTTTTTTGCCTAAATGTAGAACCTTACTTTTTTCACTGTTGAATTTCATTTTGTTAGATAGCACCCAATGTTCAAGTCTGTCAAGATCTTTCTGTATCTTGAGCCTATCTTCTGGAGTGTTGGCTATTCCTGCCAGCTTGGTGTCATCTGCAAATTTGATGAGTTCCCCATCTATCCCCTCGTCCAAGTCATTGATGAAGATGTTGAAGAGTACTGGGCCTAAAACAGACCTTGGGGTACTCCACTGCATACTTCCCTCCATGTGGATGTAGTTCCATTGAGGACTACATGTTGAGTGTGGTTGGTCAGCCAGTTACGAATCCATCTGGTGGTGGTGCTGTCTAACCCACATTTTTCTACTTTATCTAGTAGTAGGTTATGGTCTACTTTATTAAATGCTTTACTGACGTCCAAGTAAATTATATCGACAGCATTCCTCTGGTCTACTAATTTTGTCACTTTGTCAAAGAATGCAATAAGATTAGTCTCGCATGATCTGATTTTGACAAACCCATGTTGGTTTTTGGTTATTACTTTGTTTGCTTCTAGGTGTTCCGTGATTCGTTGCTTGATTATCTTTTCCAGAATCTTCCCCGGTATTGAGGTCAGGCTGATAGGTCTGTAGTTTCCTGGTTCTGTTTTTTTTCCTTTTTTGAAGATGGGAACTACATCAGCTCTTTTCCAGTCCTCTGGCAGCTCCCCTGTGCTCCAGATGCTAACGAGCACTGCACATCAGAACAACTAGACAGAAGGTCAGTTTCTTCCCGAACGCCATCACACTGCTAAACAAATAATTCCCTCAACACTGTCTAACTATTGACTAAATCTACACTACTATTAATCTTCTCATTGTTCCCATCACCCATCTCCTTCCACTTATGACTGTATGATTGTAATGTCTGTAAAGACAAACTGTTTAATAAAAATTATTTTAAAAAGAAAAAAAAAGAAAAGAAAAAAGAAAAGAAAAGAAAAGAAAGTTGGTCTAAGGGGTTACAATTCTTTCTCTGAACTATTCCCTCTAAGGAAAGTCCCCCCTTTCAATTGCCCCTAAATTAAGATGTTTTTAAAAGGAAGAAAAAATAAATAACCCATCGACAAATATTCTCTTAACTTTAAACTGGCGCCTCAGTCCTTCTAGGCTTTTAATTGCTTTGCTGATCTTGTTTCCAAGATCAATTCCCAGGCTTCCTATCTCCCAGGATCGAAAAGTCAAAATTGCAGGCAGTTGTTTTCCAAACTTGTCACATTTAATTAGCTTCTCCTTCTAAAGTAATTCCCAGAGCTGCTCAATCCCTCCCAAAAGTTCAGTGCTTCTGAGCATATTTGTTAGAGCTGGAAGAAAACTGTCAGAATTTTAGCAATTCCCCTCCCAACCTATATTTTAAAAAAAACAAAGCAAAAAAAAACAAACTCTGGAGATATATCAATAAGATGATATTTTAGTTTTACATCATATTTATAGTTGTAGTTGTTGAAAAAGCTGAGCCAAATCTCTCTCTCTCTCTCGCTTTTTGGAATAATTATTATTTTGGAATATTGAATTATAAATCTTTTGAAGGGAGCAGATATTAAAAGTCTTCTTTGCAGAAAAAAATACTCAAGATGAGGGCTCGGCATCAGAGGCAGAGAGGGAGTTAGACAGCAGCGAGGCAGAGGAACAGCTGGAGCCCGTTCCCAGTGTCTGCATGCGCACAGCTGCCAGAAGACAAGAACAACTAAGAAAGCAGGGCCAACTCAGGAGTAAAGCCACACCTTGGATATGATTGGCCCCTCCCATAGGACATAAAATACACACACACACACACACACACACACGACACTGACCTGCTGCAGCCTCTTTGCCTGCGCGAGCCCCCACCCCCGGCGCCCCGTTTTGGCTTCCAAGTTGGTGCAGGAGGCTTTCCAGGCCGAAAACGGGGCACGAGGTCACCCCCCCCCCCATGTCCCGTTTTGGCCCTGGAAAGTCTCCTGCACCAACCGGGAAGTCAAAACGGGGCACAGGGGGCAGGGCACATGTGTGTGTGGGGCCGGCGCACATGCGCGAGGATGCGTATGCATGTCGGCAGGGGACATGCGCAGGGGGCACTCGCATTGCATTTTGGGGGTTCGGCCACGCGCACGTGCATACAGGCCGAAAAGATTAACCATGTAGAAGATACCAAGGCAAGTCAGAGAAGCTAAACCTTATCAAGCCACATTTGAAACCTAAAAGGCCTCAATTCCTCCCCAATTACAGCTAGTCCTCGACCTACGACGGCAGCTGAGCTCTTTCTGTTGCTAAACGAGATAGTTAAGTGAGTTTTTGCCCCGTTTCACCACCTTTCTTGCAAGAGTTCTTAAGCGAATCACTACCGTTGTTGTTAAGTGAGTAATAATAATAATAATAATAATAATAATAATAATAATAATAATAATAATAATAATAATAATAATAATAATAATAATATTTTAATTTGTATACCGCCCTTCTCCCGAAGGACTCAGGGCGGTGAATAGGCAGATAAAATATAAATACACACAGTAATTAAAACATCCTTAAAAACTAATTTAAATGCCCAAAATGTTAAAAACGTACTCCCCGTAAAATCACAAAATTTTAAAACCCATCCAATAAAAATAAAATCAGGCTAGTCCAGCCATACGAAATAAATAAGTTTTAAGTTCGCGAAAGGTCCTAAGGTCAGGTAATTGTCGAAGTCCGAGGGGAAGTTCGTTCCACAGGGTCGGAGCTCCCACAGAGAAGGCCCTCCCCCTGGGGGCCGCCAGTCGACACTGTTTGGCTGACGGCACCCTGAGGAGTCCCTCTCTATGGGAGCGTACCGGACGATGGGAGATAGAAGCCGGCAGTAGATGGTCCCGTAGATAGCCCGGTCCTAAGCCATGGAGCGCTTTAAAGGTGGTAACCAATACCTTGAAGCGCACCCGGAAAACAACAGGTAGCCAGTGCAGTCTGCACAGGATAGGTGTTACGTGGGAGCTCCGAGACGCTCCCTCAATAACCCGCGCAGCCGCGTTCTGAACTAGCTGAAGTCTCCGGGTGCTCTTCAAGTAACACAGCTGTTAAGCAAATCTGGCATGACTTTGCTGTCAGAAGGTCACAAAAGGGGATTGCATGTCTCCCCCACACACCCCGGGGACACTGCAACCATCATAAGTATGAGTCAGTTGGCAAGCATCCAATTTTTTTTTTAAATTTGCATTTATATCCCGCCCTTCTCCGAAGACTCAGGGCGGCTTACACTATGTCAAGCAATAGTCTTTATCCATTTGTATATTGTATACAAAGTCAACTTTTATTGCCCCCAACAATCTGGGTCCTCATTTTACCTACCTTATAAAGGATGGAAGGCTGAGTCAACCTTGGGCCTGGTGGGACTAGAACTTGCAGTAATTGCAAGCAGCTGTGTTAATAACAGACAGACTTAGTCTGCTGAGCCACCAGAGGCCTGATCACAGGACCAAGGGGATACCACAATGGTGGTATGAAAAATGGTTCAAAGCAGGGGTGAAATGTTACCGGTTCGGACCGGATCGCTCAATTTGGTAGCGAAGGTGGCGGGTGGTTCGGAGAACCAGTAGCAAAAATTCCTGCCCCCACCTCCATGCCCAGCTGAGCCGCACGATCATCAGAGGTTTTGTTTGTTTTTTTAAAAAAACTTTTGAAAGCATTTTTTCTTCAGGCAAAAAAAGGCTTTTAAAAGTAAAAAAAAAATGCCTCTGATGATCGTGCGGCTCAGCTGGGATCGTCAGAACCTTTTAAAAGTATTTTTTTGACAACCTTTTCGGCCGAAGAGGTTGTAGAAAAAATGCTTTTAAAAGTTTTTTAAAAAAAAGTTGGCCACACCCACCCAGTTACATTACCCACCCCCACCAAGCCACGCCCGCAGAACCGGCAGTAACAAATTTTACATTTCACCCCAGTCCAAAGACTTTTTTTCAGTGCTGTTGAATGGTCACTATACGGAACTGTTGTAAACCGAGGACTAAGCTGTATTTTTTAAATAACAGCTGTTCCAACCCACACATTACCCATGGATGAAAAATCCGATCAAGTAAGCAAAGCAATATGTTGCCTGAGGCTGCGCAGGTAGTCCTCAACTTATGACTATAACTGAGCCCAACATTAACGTTGCTAAGCGAGACGCTTCTTAAATGAATTTTGCCCCATTTTACGACTTTTCATAGTTCACAGTTGTTAAGGGAATCCCTGCAAAGACAGATTATATGTTTATATTATGTATGTTCGTGTTGTGTTGTGTTGTGTTGTGTTGTAATAAAACCAATAAAAACTAAAAAAAATGTGGCAATGAAAAAGGGGCAAAACTCGACCACAATTTTTCCTTTTGGGAATTATAATGGATTGTACAGGGATTGAGACTAAATTGATTCTGAATTTAATAACAGCAGCAAGACTGTTGATTGGACAATACTGGAAGAAAGAAGAGGTACCTACAATAGAAGAATGGATACTGAAAGTCATTAATTTGGCTGAGATGGCTAAAATCTCAGCGTTTTTAAAAGACAATACGCAGGAAAGATATTTAATTGAATGGAAAAAATGGATTGATTATCTACAAAACAGATATCAGATTAAGAAATATCAGATTGCCTTTGAATAATTAGAAAGTTATTTTATGTAATGGGGAGGGGGTTGGGAGATGAAAAGCTTTGGATGTGGTTATTTGGATTGGAAGGAAAATTTTATTCTATGTTTGGTTTATGTATAACAATACCTTGTGATTGACCCGGGAAGCCGGGGAGGAGGGGGAAGGGTTTTTTTGGGGAGGGGGGGAAAAAGTTTTTGTTTTTTAAAACTCTTTCAATAAAAAAAAAAGGGGGGGGGCAAAACTCGTTCGACTAATTTCTTCACTTAGCCATGTAAACTCTGCTCTCAATAGCGGTCGTAAGCTGAGGAGGGTCCTGTACTGACGGGGGCCAGAGGACGACATCGTCAAACGAACAGAAAGCCAGCAAGGAATAACATTCTCCGGCTTGCGCACAACTTTATCATGACAACTTAAAAGAAACTTGCTAGGCAACTGAAGTGGCGATTGTGGTCATAACGGTATCGTTTTCATTAGCTTTGCTTTATCGATGTGATAAACACGATGAAGAGCCAGACTATTTAGATTGTTCAGAACATTTATCTCAAATTGATCTGACAGCAGCGTGCGGAAAGTGTTTATAGACCCCCCCAAATAAAAATAGCATCCTAGATAACTGCCAAAAGCTCTTGGGAAAGAAACTATAAATTGATGATGGCAACTACTTATCGAGAAAACTTGTCCAAAGTGTTTTATAGATGGCACATACCACCGGCAAGACTTGGCAAAAACGTTTAAAAATATGTCCACCAAATGTTGGAAATGTAATCAGAAAACCAGACACATACTATCACCTGTGGTAGACATGCCCAAAACATGCAATTTGCACATGTACGCCGTCCACACATGTGTGCGGCGTCAAAAACATAGTTGTTGTGACTCCAGCCCCCGAACCTGGCCCCATGCCCGAAAGTGACTCAGCAAGTGAGGGGGAAGGGCTGGTAAGGCTTACCTCGGGAGCATCTATTCCTGTGGCTCGGCTCCAGGAGCCAGACCCAGACCAGTTGGAGGATGTAATGAGGCCGTCATCCCGATTCCTCCCTTCCCCAAGCTACGCCTTCAGATCCAGCTGATAATAATAATCAAGCTTGGCTTGACCAGCGCTTCAGAAGATTAGAGAGGCGGCGTCATCAAAAGGAAGGGTGAGGCAGGAGCCCCACCCCACAGGATATATAAAGAGCTTTGGGACTGCTCTCACTCCACGGGAAGCAAAAGTTTAGCTGAACCGTTTCAAAAAGAGCTGAAAGTCTTCCTACGTGAGTCATTTGTTTGAACTTTGGCAGGCAGCTGCAATTTCTCTGCCAGGACTGATAAGAGCTGTGAATCCACTGGCTGAAGGCCAACTCGTGGGTCTGAAGTGGGGAAGGAGACAGAACAATAGTGATATAGGATGGGATTGTGCCTGGGCTACTACCGGTTCGCCTGAACTGGTCCGACCCAGCTGAATACCACTTCTGATTGTAAGTCAAGGACCACCTGTATTCTGCGTAGCTGAAGCACTTTCAGCCTCTTTAATGAACCGTATTTATCTTCCTTTAATACTTTCTCATTTTTACAAATTGAGAGAGCCGAGTTGATTCCCCCCACCACCAGTCTGAGAAAAGCCATTGAGGTATTTTTTGTTCTTTTTTTTGGAAAAAGGTGAAACAGGTGCATTCTATTTTTGTGAACGACACAACAGCTGCTTTAATAAGGATCGATAAATCTATGCTGAAGGAAAGTGACTTAATTGATGTGCCAGAGTCTGAAAATGAGACTGCATTTATTAAGCAGTCTGTTACGCTTGATAATGATGACAAAATTTACATGGCGCTCTGCGAAGTTTGGGGAGGGAGGAATTAAGTTAGCCACAGGTAGTCCCTGACTTACGACCACAACAACGGAGCCCAAAATTTCTCTTGCTAAACACAGCCGTCCTTAAGTGAGTTTATCTCCCATTTTATGACCTTCTCTTCCCACCATTGTTACATGAATCCCTAAAATTGTGAAGTTAATAGCAAGTTAAGTGAATCTGGCTTCCCCCATTGGTTTTGCTCGTCAGGAGAGTCACAAAAGGGGATCACGTGACCCCGGGAAACCACAACTGTCACAAATATGAGTTGCCAAGCATCCAAATTTTGATCAGACCCCTCCCCCGGGGTTTCTGCAATGGTCGTTACATGCAAAAAACGGTCATAGGTCCCTTTTTGCGGTGGTGTTGTAACTTTGAGCTTCCACTAAATCAGGGGTGTCAAACTTGATTTCTGTTGTGGCCAGACAGCAGCCCGCAGATCTGGCAGCGGAGTCGGACAGTGAGGAGGCTGGGGAGGACAATGGGCCAGTCCTGGAGTCAGGGGAAGGCCCTGACGAGGGCTCTGTATCGGAGGCAGAGATGGGGCCGGGGCCATCTGGGAGCGACGCGCAGACTCCAGAGCCTCCAGGGGAGGACAGCAGAGAGGCAGAGGAACAAGAAGAGCCTGTTCCTAGTGCATACATGCGAAGAGCTTCCAGAAGGCAAGAGCAGCTGAAGAAAAAAGGACAACTTGGGAGTAAGGCCAGAAGATGATTGGCCCCTCCCATAAGGCTTAAAAGAGCAGCAATGAGCCGTTGGGTTCTTTGTAGAAAAGCAACGTTGATTCCATTGCTTCTTGTCAGCGTCCCTTGAACTTTGTGGGGTTTTTGTCAAGAAAATCCTTTGGCAGGTTGCCAAAGACATCAAAGTTTGGTGATAAGGCCGATGGACTGGTTATTAAGAATTTTGTTTTGGACGAAGCGGAGAATGAATTAATTCTCAGCTGTTTTAATGAAATAAGTTTGTTGAGGACTGAATTGTGTTTACTAATCACTACTTGGGCCTTGGTCACAACAATTTCATTGAGGACTGCAACAGGGTTGTGTCTGACCTTGGTGGGCGTGGCTGGGGGGGCGTGGCCAGGGTAGGTGTGGCCAGCTCTATATCACTTGTGTCAGGGGGCACCTGTGGTGTCCCGACTGCTTTGCCAGTGAAAATGGACTCCCGAGCTCCGTTTTCGGCTACGACGGTCTCCTGCATCCCTCTGCCAGGGAAAACGGTGCTCGGGAGGGCCAAATGTGGCCCTCAGGAGCTCCGCACTCAGCCCTCCCAAGCTCCGTTTTTGCTGCAGAGGCACTGTGGACGAGTCCTTTGCTATTTCCAGGGGGGCCCTGCGGGCCAGATCTAAATACCCTGTGGGCCACATTCGGCCCCTTGGCCTTGAATTTGACACCCCTGCCCTAAATGAACTGGTGTTACTCATGTTTGCCTTTATTCATTGGGCAACACACATTTATTTGTGTGTGTGTGTGTGTATGTGTGTGTGTGTTTTTTTATCCGCATAGCTCCTTGCTATATTAGCTTTTAAGGAAATGGCTGGTTGCTATAAAGAAAATTATAATGCAGCACGGCGGTTTATTAAGGAAGGAAAGGGGGAGGCGAGCTGGTGGCAATTGCCAGGGGTTTTAATGAAGCGGAGAGTAGCTTTTCACATTCGTGGGCACAACAAGCGTTTGGAAAAGATAATTTATTTTTTTTAAAAGGTCATGTTAGTCCAGCTGCCTTGGATGTAGCCATGCAATGCTTTTCAGAATACTAATCGAGGCTCGGAGAAGCATTTGATCGGTTATGCGAGTCAAGAGAGCAAATTTCATCTCAGGTCAATAATGTGGACCGCGGGTAGTTCTTGACTTACCAACATTGCTTTAGTGACTGTTCAAAAGTTACAACAGCCCTGGAAAAGGGTGGCTTATGATCTTTCTTCGCACCTTCTGTGGCTGCCCTCTTGGAAGGATCTGTAGAAGAATTACTAGATTCTCGAACAGCTTTGCTCCTTAGGGTTGCATCTGTCTTGTAAACTCGCAAGATTCTCTTTTTTTTTGGCCACGTGTATGCGTACGTTCAAACTAGACTGGGATGTTTCTCTGTGTCATATATGTGTGCGTGTGCGGGTATATGCGTAAGGGTTATCTTTTGAGAGCGGAATGCAATGAAATTTCATTTTTATGGATGCTGATTAGTGTACATTTAAAATGACAATAAAGTTTTATTCTATTTTGCGTTCTATAGTCTATTCTATTCTATTCAGCATTCTATGCTATTCTGCAATTTATTCTACACGTCCTTTCTATTCTATACTTCTATTTTATTCTATTCTATTCAGCATTCTATTATATTCTGCACGTATTTTCTATTCTATATGTCTTTTCTATAATATACTTCTATTCTATACTGTTGTGACCCAGGCCCAAATAGGTAGTAATAAACTTAGCCCGTGGAAAAGCTAACTTTATTCGAACAGCTGGGAATTACTTCATTCTCAGCGTCGTTCAACTCAAAGTAAAACAAATGCCTCCCAACACAAATTCCTCAGTTATCTCGCAAACCTTAGTCCAATTAGGCAAACTGCCAAAGGCCCTTCCTGGCAAATGTCCAGAAGCCACAAAAACAAAGACATACACGAAGCAGAAGATAAAGCTGAAGACACAGCTACAACGTTGTTTTCCGGCAAAGCTGAAATGCTGGTGCTGGTCTGTTTTAAGACTTATGGGAGGGACCAATCATCTCTTGGCCCTACTCCAGAGTCGTCCTTTTTGATTGAGCTGCTCTTGCCTTCTGCCAGCTCTTCTCATGCGTGCATTAGGAACAGGCTCCTCCTGTTCCTCTGCCTCACTACTATCAGTCTCTGGATACCCTGGAGTCCGCACCCCACTCCCTGAGGGCCCTGGCCCCACCTCAGCCTCATCGCTCTCCGACTCCATTGCCAGCTCCGTAGGCTGCTGACGGACCACAAATATACTTCTATTCTATACTATAATCTACTTCTATAATTATTTCTATTTCTATAATCTATTTCTATTCCTATTTTAACTTTATTCAGAAGTTGTGGATGCTCCATCATTGGAGGCTTTCAAAAAGAGATTGGCTAACCATTTGTCTGCAATGGTACAGGAACTCCTGCTTGAGCAGGGGGTTGGACTAGAAGACCTCTAAGACCTCTTCAAGCTCTATTATTCTGTGTTCTAAGAAGCTTCTTCGGTTCTTGGTTGAGAAGCAGAACATTTTCAAAGGAAAAAACCAAGAAAGGCTAGTTGCCTTTGGAGATTAAGATATCTTCAATTGTATGCAGCCCAGAGAATGAAAATTAAATTGTATTCTATATCATTGTCATTTTCTTCTATACTTGTGCTTTAGTTTCTTCCTTGGGTACAAAGAAGAATTCTTCCATTAGCCATTAGAGAATGAAATTTCTACCGGAACCCGTCCTCTAGAATTTGAAAAATGCTATTAGATTCCGAAATGAATTATTCACCACCATCCGACACAACGCTAAAACTAAGATCTTAGTTGTCTCATGAAAAACATGAAATACTATCCTTAACCCATCCAAAATATCTTTTTGCATGGTTGGACGGATGACAAGGTTTCCAGTGTGAATTCTGTTATATCCTCTTTTATTAAAAAAACGAGAATTTTAATTGCTTGCACTGTAGTTCCCTGACAGGGCGAAGGGCCTGTTTCTTTCTTTACGATCAGCTGAAAATGCTATGGAAGTTTAATAGCACTATGTAAAAAAATAATAAAAAAATTGCAAATTGCAATGCTTTCTATATAACGTACTAGCTGATAACCTGGCATTGCCCAGGTATTTCGTTATCCCAATCCTGAAATTGCTCGTGGCATTCCAGAATTATGCTGGATCATACACACACACACACACACACACACACACACACTTGGGGTGCTAAGGGTGTCTTACCCCTACAGTATTTGTTTCCAGATAGTAAGTCATCTGTGCAACAAGTTTGGTTGAAATTGCCCAAGGCGTTCCAGAGTTATGCTTGAACATACACACACAGAGAGAGAGAGAGAGGAGCCATTGAGAGGGGCCTTTCTTCCCCCTACTCCCATGCCCACGATCCCTGCCCTCTCACTTCCCCCTTCCATGCGCTCCTCTTTCCCATCCTGTCTACAATCCTGGCATTTTGCCCCAAATCCACCAGGGGGCGCCTGCTGCCAAGAGACGGGAACATCAGGCACTTCCCCATTGGTCCACTGGAGGGTGAACGTCACAGCTGGCTTTCCAGAGGAAGCTGCAAAGGAACGGACATCACAAACAATTGTCATCACAAACAATTGTCGCTCTGGACGCTGCACTCGGTCTCCTTAGTGGCCCAGGCGTTCCAGAGTTATGCTGGAACACACACACAAACACACTCACCTGGGAGCCATTGAGTAGGGCCTTTCTTCCCCCTACTCCCAAGCCCATCATCCCTGCCCTCTCCCTTCCTCCTCCCATGAGCTCCTCTTTCCCGTCCTGTGCGAAAGCCCTGCTTCTCCTTCACAATCAGCTGAAAATGCTATGGAAGTTTAATATTGGCCAAGTGTGATTGGACACACAAGGAATTTGTCTTTGGTGCATATGCTTTCAGTGTACATAAAAGATACGTTCATCAAGGTACAACATTTACAACACAATTGATGATCAATATATCAATATAAATCATAAGGATTGCCAGCAACAAGTTATAGTCATACAGTCATAAGTGGAAAGAGATTGGTGATGGGAAAGATGAGAAGATTAATAGAAGTGCAGATTCAGTAAATAGTCTGACAGTGTTGAGGGAATTATTTGTTTAGCAGAGTGATGGCCTTCGGGAAAAAACTGTTCTTGTGTCTAGTTGTTCTGGTGTGCAGTGCTCTATAGCGTCGTTTTGAGGGTAGGAGTTGAAACAGTTTATGTCCAGGATGCGAGGGATCTGCAAATATTTTCACGGCCCTCTTCTTGATTCGTGCAGTATACAGGTCCTCAATGGAAGGCAAGTTGGTAGCAATTATTTTTTCTGCAGTTCTAACTATCCTCTGAAGTCTGTGTTTTTCTTGTTGGGTTGCAGAACCGAACCAGACAGTTATAGAGGTGCAAATGACAGACTCAATAATTCCTCTGTAGAATTGGATCAGCAGCTCCTTGGGCAGTTTGAGCTTACTGAGTTGGCGCAGAAAGAACATTCTTTGTTGTCCTTTTTTAATGATGTTTTTGATGTTAGCTGTCCATTTGAGATCTTGCGATATGATAGAACCCAGAAATTTGAAGGTTTCTACTGTTGATACTGTGTTGTCAAGTATTGTGAGACAGTAATAGAACTATGTGGACAAAAAAACCAATCACAAATTGCGATGCTTTCTACATAACATATAATCAAAATTACCCTGCATTCAGCAAACGTTTCCTCTGCCTCTAATTAAAACTTCTGCACTGCAATGTCAGAGGTTCGAGGAATTCTTCTTCGGTGTGGCCCTAACAATGACTGACTGAGGAAAAACGCATCACACCCGAAGGTTATTTAACAATTACCGTGAGAAATAAAAAGCAATGGTGAAAGTTTCCCGCAATAGAAAGAAATACAGGTAGCCCTTGACTTGCAAACTCATTTGAGCCCCAAATTTCTGTTGCTGAGTGAGTTTTGCCCCGTTTTACGACCTTTCTTGCCACAGTTGTTAAGTGAGTCACTGCAGGTGTTAAACTAATAACAGGGTTGTCAAGCAAATCTGGCTTCCCCATTGATTTTGCTTCTCAAAAGGGGATCACATGACCCATTCCTGTTGTGTCTTGCCCGCTCTCACAGCAGCCGGGGCCTTCTTATCTGCTCCCGAACACGGAGGAATGTATGCCTCCCGGCCCCAGTCCTGGCTCCATGCCCAGACAAGCTGAAGAGGAGGGGGCACCTCCCGGCCCCAGCCCTGGCTCCATGCCCAAGCAGGCTGCAGAGGAGGGAGCACCCCCCGGCCCCAGCCCTGGCTCCATGCCCAGGCAAACGGAGCAGCTAGACCCCTCCACAGCATGTGAGCCTGAGGAAAGTTTATTTCCAACAGCTGCTGATTGGAGTGACCCTCGCATCAGAAGACTGGATAGGCGGAGGCAACAGAAGGAAGGGAGGGGCAGGCCTTAATGAGTGCTGAGTCATGGAGCCACACCCCATGGCCTATATAAAGGATCTGCTTTCTGGCAGTCTCTGAGTCAGGCAAAGTCGAACTTATCTTGCTGAAGTCACTTACTGGTCTCCTGCCTGCTCTGAGGACTTTGCTAGGACTTTGGGCAGAGCTGCAGAGGCAAGCCTGATTCGGATTTCCCTAACCCGGCCGTCAGCGGAGGAGTGGGACACGACACATTCCATTCCATTTCATTCCATTCCATTCCTTCAATCGTATTCCATTCCATATTTTTTATTATTCTGTTCTGTTCCATTCCGTTCCATATTTTCTATTGTTCTGTTCTGTTCTACATTCTATTCTATTCTATTCTATTCTATTCTATTCTATTCTATTCTATTCTATTCTATTCTATTCTATTCTATTCTATTCTATTCTCTACGCCAGTGGTAGTCAACCTGGTCCCTACTGCCCACTAGTGGGCGTTCCAGCTTTCATGGTGGGCGGTAGGGGTTTTGTCCAATACTGAAACACTTTCCTTTTTTTTAATTTGATTGACTTTTAAAAAAAAATTTCACAGCACTATTTAAAAACATTTTGATTAGATTTTCATAAAATTCCCCATGACAATTTACATTTCTGAAAATATACTATTTGTATCGCCCGCGCATAAGTTTAGTTGACGTTACCTAATTGAAACTAAATGGCGCTATAGTGCGACCGCAAACAAAAGAGCCTCGTCCCAGAATAGCTCGCGCATCTCCCCCCCACACCACCCAGCTGTAACAGAAAAGCAGAGCGGGTAGCCGTCGCCCCTCCCCCAAACCCAATACACGATGTGCGAGAGGCATGCGCAGACGACAATACACTTTATAAATCACCATTACTGTGGAACCGGTGTGCGGTTTAGAAAATTTTACTACTAACAGAGATACAAAAGTGGGCGGTAGGTATAGAAAAGTTGACTACCCCTTGTCTACACCATGCCATGCCATATTTTCTATTCTATTCCATTCTATTCCATTCCATGTTAATGGTGTTAATACCACTTTATAATGCCTTGGTAAGGCCACACTTGGAATATTGCATTCAGTTTTGGTCGCCATGATGTAAAAAAGATGTTGAGAGTGTAGAAAGAGTGCAGAGAAGAGCAACAAAGATGATTAGGGGAATGGAGGCTAAAACATATGAAGAACGGTTGCAGGAAGTAGGTATGTCTAGTTTAGGGGAGACATGATAGCAGTGTTCCAATATCTCAGGGGCTGCCACAAAGAAGAGGGAGTCAAGCTATTCTCCAAAGCATCTGAAGGCAGGACAAGAAGCCGTGGTGTGGCTCAGGCTGTAAGAAGCCTGTTATTAAAACACAGCTGCCTGCAATTACTGCAGGTTCTAGTCCCACCAGGTCCAAGGTTGACTCAGCCTTCCATCCTTTATAAGGTAGGTAAAATGAGGACCCAGATTGTTGGGGGGGCAATGAGTTGACTTTGTAAATATACAAATAGAATGAGACTATTGCCTTACACACTGTAAGCCACCCTGAGTCTTCGGAGAAGGGCGGGATATAAATGTAAATAAATAAATAAATAATAAATAATAATAAATAAGAAGCAATGGGTGGAAACTAATCAAGGAGAAAAGCAACTTAGAACTAATTTCCTGACAGTTAGAACAATTAATAAGTGGAACAACTTGCCTGCAGAAGTTGCGAATGCTCCAACACTGGAAATTTTTAAGAAAATGTTGGATAGCCATTTGTCTGAAATGATGTAGGGTTTCCTGCCTGGGCAGGGGGTTGGACTAGAAGACCTCCAAGGTCCCTTGCAACTCTGTTATTATGTTATGTTATTATTTATTCCATTTCATTCCATATTTTCTATTGTTCTGCTCTGTTCTATTCTATTCTACATTCTATTCTATTCCATCCACTCTGTTCCATTCCATATTTTCTATTCCATTGTGTTCCATTCCATTCTATTCCATTCCATTCCAATCCAATAAATTTAATAGATAAATAAATAAATACTGTGAAGACTTACTTCAGAATGTTATTGTGACGACTGGTATGAAAGAACCCTACTGAAAAAGTGGCAATGAAGCAGACAGGATTTGTTTGAACACGATAAGATACAAGACAGCTTGTGTGCAGTGTATATATATGTACTGTACAGCTAAATCAAATGCATTTAGTTTTCTATATCTGAGTAAAACCTGCCTTAAAATTCAATCTAAGAGCACCATGGAGCACATATCAAACTGCAGTCTTACACACAGACACAAAAAAAAAAGAACGTAAATGCAACGTAAATTTTCTCTACAGATGATACAGAATCACAGTCACCAGGAGCAATAATTCAGTCATAAAATGGAAACACTCAATCGGCTTTTAATATAATAAAAATGCTGGCGTTTCTTGCACCTACAGCAAACAGATTTTGTACTGATGAAAGGGGTCTTTAAATAGCGGCGCTAAGCATTATAAAATATATCTTCCATTCCAAATGAAGTCTTCTGTGAATTTTGTTACTCTCGCGTGGCACATATGACTTCAACATCAAAAGTAATTATTGTTTAAAAAAATATATCTGTCCATCTATCCCCAGTGTGGCTAATTAAGAATAGAGGGGAAACACACTGAAGTCCTGACATCATCAAATAAGTTGGAAAGTCACAAGACTGCCACGTACAAACGCTGCTTTCAGTACCATTACTGAGCCAACCTTGAGCCGGTAAGGATCGAACTGCTGACAGAGGGCAGAGTCAGCCTGCAATACTGCATTTTAACCATTGTGCCACCAGGAAGAGAATGAGAAATGGAAGGAGGGAGGGAGGGAGGGAGGGAGGGAGGGAGGAAGGAAGGAAGGAAGGAAGGAAGGAAGGAAGGAAGGAAGGAAGGAAGGAAGGAAGAACAGCAATAGCACTTAAATGTATATATTGCTTCAGTGTTTTACAGCTCTCTCTAAGTGGTTTACAGAGCCAGCATATTATCCCCAACAATCAGTGTCCTCATTTTACCAACCTCGGAAGGACGAAAGGCTAAATCAACCTTGAGCCAGTCAGGATCAAACTGCTGGCAGTGAGCAGAATCAGCCTGCAGTACTGCACTCTAACCACCGTGCCACCAGGAAGGAAAATAAGAAAGGGAATAAGAGAGGAAAAAAGGGAGGGAGGGATAGCAGTAGCATTTAGACTAATATACCATTTCACAATGCTTTACAGCCCTCGCTAAGTGGTTTACAGAGTCAGCATGTTACTCCCAACAATCTGGGTCCTCATTTTACCGACCTCGGAAGGATGGAAGGCTCAGTCAACCGTAAGCCAGTGAGAATCGAACTGCCGGCAGCCAGCAGAAGCAGCTTGCAGTACTGCATTCTAACCACTGCACCATCATGGCTCTTGATTTTATCTTATAGTGTGTTTATGAGAATTCCTTTTCTCATAAAAACACTGTTAAGTACCATCCTGAAAACTAATGAAGAAACAGCGGTGTTTTCTTTCTAAGGTACACCGAAAAGCATTTCTTACAAAATGAAGCCACACCAAAAATAACTTACCTGCCCCAAGCGGCTTCCATTGTCGATTTCTTGCTAGCCGGAGCGCAAGACGATTCGATAACACTTGACTTGTTCAGTTTGTAGCAAAACCCGCACATTGGATCCAGCATGCAGCCATTACAATTGCTGAAACGAAGAACGAAAAGTCACCGGAATAAATAAGACAGCCTTTTTTTTTTTTTAAAGAGAAGTGTTCATTAAAGAAGAGTGGGAGTTCACTGGTTTCTCAAAACGACAAGCCAACGATGTGCCAAAGGTTGCTTTTTTTTAAAGAGAAGTGTTCATTAAAGAAGAGTGGGAGTTCACTGGTTTCTCAAAACGACAAGCCAACGATGTGCCAAAGGTTGCTTTTTTTTAAGAGGCAACTGGACTTTCTTGGTTTTTCTTGGAAAACCATGAATGAGTGAATGAAAATATAATGGCCTGGCTAAAAAGGAAGTCCCGAGGAATCGTATCGCAAAATGGGAGTGACAGAAGGCGAGATCCTTTCCCTGAAAAAAAGCAGATGTCAGGGTTCCGAGGGATGCCCTAATTAAATCACGAGCCTCGAGCCAAGATTCAAAAGAAATCCAGTTATTTATTAGGAGCTTCATCGGCACATTCGCAAGTGAAGCCAGCTCTGACTCTACGTAATTTACGCCCCAATCAAGTCCCTGTTTCCCCCCTCCCCCAGCGTGCGTCATCAATAGCAATTTCACGGGTTGTACTCCCCTCCAGCCGCTGTGGGTAACCCTGGGATACAGCCTTGAGAGACAGAAGTCTGGAATGTGCATCTTTTCTTTGGCTGATGTGCCGTTTCGTCGGTTTCACACACACACCCCCTTGCTTATGGCAACTCGAGAGCAGGCCAGGGATGCCTTGTGAGTTGACAGCAGACCTATATTTTAAGAGAACCAGTTTGGTCTAGCACAGGGGTGTCAAACTCGATTTCATTGAGGGCCGCATCAGGGTTGTGTTTGACCTTGGGGGGCTGGAGTGGGCGTGGCCAGGGTGGGTGTGGCCAGCTCAATCTCATTTGTGTTGGGGGGGGCGTCTGTGTTGGCCGAGCACTCCGCCAACAAAAACAGGCTCCCGAGCTCCGTTTTCGGCTGTGACGGCCTCCTACAACCCTCTGCTGTTTTCGCTGGCAGAGGCACCATTGGCCAGTCATTTGCTGTTTCTAGGGCGGCCCCGCGGGTCAGATCTAAGCACCCCACAGGCTGGATCTGGGCCCCAGGCCTTGAGTTTGACACCCCTAGTCTAGTGGTTAAGGCACTGGGCTACAATGCAAGAGACGTTGAGTTCAAGTCCTGCCTTAGCCATGAAAACCAGGTGACTAACTCTGGGCCAATCACCGGGAGACTTTGAGTTCTAGTCCCACCTTAGCCTTGAAAGTCGGCTGGGTGACTTTGGGTTGGTCATTCTCTCTCTTCCCACCTCACAGGGTTGTTGTTATGGGGAAAAAACAGGAGGAGGAAAGTGTGTTGGCTAAGTTTATTGCCTTGAGTTATTTGTAAAAATAATAAAGAACACAATATAAAATAAATAAAATTAAGATGCTACTTGTTGTCTTCTTAAAATCATACTACATTTAGATTTAAATGAACCTTTGATATTACATCAAAAGCGCTGAGTCGAAACAAAGAACAACTTTCTTCTAATTAATATATTAAATAACGGATTGCTTCAAAGTCCTTTTAGCTTACTTGGTAAGCGGATAAAGATAATTGCCGGAGGGGCGAAAAAAAATCACAAAAAAGGCAGATCCAAATGTTACTTCCCATAAGCATAGAAAAAAATTACAGAGAGAAACATCTTCCACAACAGACACAAGTTTTAAAGATTTTTTCAGAAAGCATGCTGTGGAAAAGGGGGGAAACCCCCCCAAGAAAAATAATATTCCAATTACAAAAACAACATTCGTACTAAATAAACATCAATGAAAGAAGGAACTGGTGGAATGCAATTAAAATTAATTGAAGCAATGGTGCCTGAACAGGATTTACTCCCAAGTCTTTAACAAATATCAAAAAGCAGATGCCAAGTAGTGGGTTCCCACTGCTTGTAAAAAAATATTGAGTATTTCAAGCGTAAAATCTGCACCAGCTGAATCTTCCAAGCGATATCTATATATATAAAATGAAGGATGGGAGTTCTGGATGGTAAAACCGGCTTGCTTTCATTTGTAACAAATCCACTTTTAGCAAATATTTCTGGCTATCGTCTCCGAGCCGACAGAAGCAGAGAAAACCAAGAAGGGAATAATATGGGAATGGGATGGGAAGTTACGGGAATACATCCAGTCTTTTAGAAAACAACTAATGCAACCCCAAAGGTGCTTTTTTCAGGAGGCAACTGGACTTTCTTGTTTTTTCTTTTGAAGATGTTTCGCTTCTCATCCAAGAAGCTTCTTCAGCTCTGACTGGATGGTGGGGAACGAAAGGATTGATATTCCTTGCGGACAGCTGGTCATTTGCATCCTTTTAGAGGGTTGTTGAGGCCACTTGGAGGTTTCTCTCTGTCCTCAGGGTCACCTGAGTGGTGCAAATGGTTCCTGTAGTCTGCAATTTTTCCTCTGGAAATCCGTTCCTACTCCCACACCATTCAAAGGGTGTTCATCCCAAATTGTATAGCTAAACGTCTGGAGACTCTGAGGACACAGATAAACCTCCAAGTGGCCTCGATGACCCTCTAAAAGGATGCAAATAACCAGCTGTCCGCAAGGAATAACAATATTTATTTCGAAAGTATCAGACGCGTAAACTCTCTTTTGAGTTGAAAACTGGCCTGCTGCCCCTCTGGCAATTTTAGATTAAATTAGAGATTTAATAAAGAGAACCGTACTAAAAGCTAAGTTAAGTGCAAGAACCCCCAAAACCGTTTTACTGCTTAGCTAATAATTTCAGGATTTATTACCAAGTCATCCTTCATCTCGACAGCATGAACTTCCCAATCAAATTTTAATTACATGTCGATTAGAGCAAGGGGAAATGGCTCGAGCAGGCATTTTAAGGTTTCTTCCGAGCATCTCTGGATCAAATCCTTCGGTGTGTTTTTTTTTTGAAACCATAATCTTTTCATTATAAAATATGTTTCTAGAACTCAGAATAACAGAGCTGGAAGGGACCTCGGAGGTCTTCTAATTCAACCACTCTGCTCAGGCAGGAAACCTTGTGCCATTTCAGACAAATGGTTGTCAACTCTCGTCTTAAAATCCTTCAGTGATGGAATCACCCACAACTTCTGGAGGCAAGCTGTTCCACTGATTAATTGTTCTCACTGTCAGGAAATTTCTCCTCAGTTCTAGGTTGCTTTCTCTCCTTGATGAGTTTCCATCCGTTGTTTCTTGTCTTGCCTTTTAGTGCTTTGGAAAATAAGTTCACCTTCTAGTCCTTGTGACAGCCCCTCAAATACTAGAATACTAATAACATATCCTCCCCCACCCGCCCAGTCCTTATTTTCTCTATTTTTTTTCTCTGAAACAAAAAAAATGACCAATGACCGTTTTCATACTCAGAACCAATTCAGCATCTCCACGTTTGTGTAATAAAAATTCAGACGCATGGCAACCGACTCGTATTTACGACGGTTGCAGTATCCCGGGGGGTTACGCAATCCCCTTTTTTTGAGGCCTTCTGACGAGCAAAGTCAATGGGGAAACCAGATTCATTTCACAATCCGGTAACTAACTTAACAACGGCAGCGATTCAATTAATAAGTATGCCCCCCCCCCAAAAGTCGACCATTAACAAATTTCTGCTTAACCGCAGAAATTTTGGCCTGAATTGTGGTCGTACGCTGACACATCAGGGGTGTCAAACTCGATTTCATTGACGGCCGCATCAGGGCTGTGTTTGACCTTGGGGGGAGGGGGCGGGGAGGGGGGAGTGGCTGGGGGGGGCGTCATTAGCTCAACGTCACTCGTGTCAGGGGAGCCTGTGGTGGCCTGAGCACTCTGCCAGCAAAAACAGGCTCCCAAGCTCCGTTTTCGGCTGTGACGGCCTCCTGCAACCTACAGTGGTGGGCTTCAGCAGGTTCTGACCAGTTCTGGAGAACTGGTAGTGAAAATTTTGAGTAGTTCGGAGAATTGGTAATAAAAATTCTGACTGGCCCCGCCCCTCCCATCTATTCTCTGCCTCCCAAGTCCCAGCTGATCGGAAGAAATGGAGATTTTGCAGTATCCTTCCCCTGGAGTAGGGAGGGAATGGAGATTTTACAGTATCCTTCCCCTGGAGAAGGGAGGGAATGGTCCTTTGCTGTTTCCAGGGCGGCCTTGCGGGTCAGATCTAAGCACCCCGCGGGCCGGATTCGGCCCCCCGGCCCTTGAGTTTGACACCTCGACCTATATTGTCTTCTATCAATTGGATGAATCTTATATAAAGTAAAAAAAAATAAAGTAAGGTACCCAGAAGCACCCCGTGTTTCTCTCCTTCCGCGAGAAATTCCTTAGCAACACTGCGTTGATTCAACAACAACTCCTTTATATCACGGAGATGTTATATCAACATTATTATATCAAATTCAAGAGCATCTCATAATGAAACAATTAAAAAGCAGCAGAAAATTAACCCAGAAGAAAAACAATGGACGATTAAAAGAATTTAGTTAAACAGCAATTCATAAGTCTTTACTGGCTTGTATTCAGGCCAATCCAGAATGTTTGTAAAACTGCATACAACTCAAGCAAATTTCAGCACATTTTAACAACTACCATCTATGTATGTACCAGGGGTGAAATGCTACTGGTTCGCACCGGTTTGGGAGAAGTGGTAGTAAAAAAAATGCTGCCAATTTGTCTGAACTGGTATTTCCAACGATCAGCTGTGCCGCGCGATTTATACCCTGCTTTCTAGCAAATATAAATCGCGTGGCATAGCTGTTCCACCCCTCACTGTTCTACTTACCTTCTTAAGCCTCCTTTTTCAGCGCTGCGCAGTAGCGCCTATGGTGCGCATGCACACGAAGCCTGCGTTTGCCAAGCACTGTGCACGTGTGTGTGAGCAATGCACATTTGGCGTGTACTGCGCATGCGTGCGCAGCGAACCGGTGGCAGAGCTCTGAGGATTTTACCACTGGTATGTACCGATTTTTAACACATTGTCAATCAATTGTACAGCCCAATTAGTAATACCAAGGCTTAATTCCATACAATGAAGAATAATCATCCTGGCATAGTTGTGAATTCAACCACTATTTCTGTCCCTTTCAACTTCATTAATGGATGGCAAACTAAAATCATATTTATGTTATGTTGCTATCTGATGTTACGGATGTAATTTCAACAGTTCTTGCTCACCCATTAAGTTTCCCAGGTTTAATTTCTGTTGATTTGCTCCATAATTGGAGTTAAAGGAACTTTTAATCATCTGTAGACGATGTTTATAATTAAAGAGTTCACATCGAAGAGATTCCTGCAATTTGCCCTTAAAACAGCCTACGTTGCACTTTCGCAGGTCTTCCCTCTGCTCCTAATTCTCAGTGAGGTGCTTCTACTGAGCCTCCTTCTCGGTCAGATCCAATTTGAACTGAGCCAGCTGTTTTGCCAACTCTTTCTCCTGGTGGCTGCTTAGCTCCAACAACTGCTTCCTGTTGGGGCCCAAAGGAGGCCAGGCGGGGAGGTGAGGAGGGGCTGGGAGGGGAGGGGTGAGTAGAGGACGGCGAAGCGCCCCTCGACGTGAGTGACATCGATTTGGCCACGCCCAGTCAGTCACATGATCACCTAGCCATGCCCACCCAGTCGGTCATTAGGCAGATCATATTAGTGGTCCGCGGGATTTAAAATTATGAATTTAGTGGTCCCTGAGGTCCGAAAGGTTGGGGACCCCTGTTGTAGACAACATTCGTCATCATCTTTTAATGACCCCATC
The DNA here is from genome assembly GCF_028640845.1 of Ahaetulla prasina. Classification (NCBI taxonomy): domain Eukaryota; kingdom Metazoa; phylum Chordata; class Lepidosauria; order Squamata; family Colubridae; genus Ahaetulla; species Ahaetulla prasina. Next base: position 6,925,367 of record NC_080545.1, read on the forward strand.
AGTGGTGGGATTCAGCAGGTTCAGACCAGTTCGGGCAAACCGGTAATTGTGACCTATGGGTGGGTGGGCCTGCCCTGCCCCCTGCCACGTCCCACCTGCCCCCTGCCTTGGTGCTATGCCATCCTATTCAGCCACGTTTTCTAACCACACACACAAGCAAAGTGCATGTATGAAAGGCGCGTGCGGGGCAAAGCGAGTGTGCACACTCACTCACATTTTCGGTGCTGGATGAACCGGTTGTTAAATTATGTGAAGCCCACCTCTGGAGCCCATAATCCCTTGCGGGGTGGAGTCTGGGCAACGGAATGGAGCTGAGTGTTTACTGGCCGGATGCCCTTCCTTGTTGCCAATGCGGAGTTATATTCAGCAGATATATTCTCATCATGCTCAGAGAGAGAACTATCTGCCTCTACTTAGGATCGAACTCACAGCCTCCTGATTTAACACATTAAATCACTACTACTTGTATCAACTTGCCAGTTAGTGTGCATATAGAAATATGTATTGCTACTCCCATCTGACTAGATCAGTGGTAGTCAACCTGGTCCCTACTGCCCACTAGTGGGCGTTCCAGCTTTCTTGGTGGGCGGTAGGGGTTTTGTCCGATACTGAAGCACTTTCCTTTTTTTAATTTAATTGACTTTTTAAAAAAAATTTCATAGCATTGTTTAAAAACATTTTCATTAGGTTTTCATAAAATTCCCCGTGACAATTTAAATTTCTGAAAATATACTATTTGTATCACCCATGCATAAGTTTAGTTCACGTTACGTAAGTGAAACTAAATGGCGCTATAGTGCGACCGCAAACAAAAGAGCCTCGTCCCAGAATAGCCCGCGCATCTCCCCCCCACAACCCCCAGCTGTAACAGATAAGCAGAGCTGGTAGCCGGCGCCCCCCCCAACCCCAATCCACGATGCGCGAGAGGCATGTGCAGATGACGATACACGGCGCATTACTGTGGAACCGGTGGGCGGTTAGAAAATTTTACTACTAACAGAGATACAAAAGTGGGCAGTAGGTATAAAAATGCTGACTACCCCTGGACTAGATGAATCGTAAAGGAGAAGGAGCTATTTATGCCCTCAAGATCATCATTTCAATGCAGGAATCCAAGTTAAAAGGTCCTTCGTAAATCCAGCTTTGGCCTGAAAAGATTTAGCAAAGAGGGACTCAGGACCTCCTCATGGTAAAAAGGTTTTACGGGAATAGAGATTCTGTGACAGGTAGCTATCAATTTACAACCATTTCTTTAGTGGCTGTTTAAAGTTAACCAACCACAGGCCAATGACTTGTGAAAGCAAGTTCGTAAAATGGGAAAAAACTCATTTAATTTCCTTCGCAATGAAAACATTGGCCTCAGTTGTGGTTTTAAGTCAAGGACTAGCTGTAGAATTAAGTACTTTATTCCAGAGGTGAAACACTCCTGGTTTGGACCGGGTCGCCCGATCCGGTAGCAATGGCGGCAGGTGGTTCGGAGAACCGGTAGCAAAAATCCCTGCCCCGCCCCATGCCCAACTGAGCCGCACAATCATCAGAGGTTTTTGTTTTTTTTTTAACTTTTAAAAGCATTTTTCTTACTGTTTCAGATAATTCCAGATAAATTCAGATAATTTAATAGACAATTATTAAAACAGCCTTGTAACTATTGAATCAAAAACTGCAGTTTTGAATATTAGGTTAAAAGAGGTCTTTGTTTTACATTCTTGTGTTGTTGTTCTAATTCACTGTGGGGAAAAATAATTAGGGTATGTTTTTCTAATGTTTGAATAGTGCCAATTAAAATATTCAAAGGGATATCAAGACTGCTCCTGGATTCAGGAGTTCTGCACCCAAAATGCTTGGCTAATTGTAAATTCTTAACTAATGTGAACATTCATTATATACCGCATTTCATCTTAGAACCACTGCAGAAGCTTCAAAGGTTTAATGAGCTAATCAAAACTACTTACCTATATTTTGTGCAGCTGGAGTTTTGGCCCGAGTGGCTTTCGGGGTTAAGAGTGACTTGTGGTGAAGTTTGAGCCGAGAGCAAAAAACCCAAAGCTAAAACAACCAGGGCCACAGTAGTACCTATTAAAAAAAAAAAAAAAAACATTCCAGGATATTGTACAAAATTCACACATATTCACACAATTGTTAAGCGAATCACTTAATTCAGGGTTAGGGTTAGGGTTGAAATCCCTAATCCTAACTTGAAATCTGGCCCTCAATTAAATCAAATTTGAATTCATTGAGGGCCACATCAGGGTTGTGTTTGACCAAGGGGCTGGGGGGTGGGGTGGGCGTGGCCAGCTCAATGTCACTCAAGGCTCCATTTTTGCCCGTGACGGCCTCCTCTCTACCAGCGAAAATGGAGCCGGGGGGGGGGGGAGCGGCACTGGCTTTCATGGCTAAAACGAGACTAGAACTCCCTGTCTCCTGGTAATCGGTCTAAAGTCACCCAGCTGGTTTTCATGGCTAAGACAGGACTAGAACTCCCCATCTCCTGGTGACTAGCCCAAAGTCACCCAGCTGGCTTTCATGGCTAAGGCGAGACTAGAATTCCCCATCTCCTGGTGATCGGTCCAAGGTCACCCAGCTGGCTTTCATGGCTAAAACGAGACTAGAACACCCTGTCTCCTGGTAATCGGTCTAAAGTCACCCAGCTGGTTTTCATGGCTAAGACAGGACTAGAACTCCCCATCTCCTGGTGACTAGCCCAAAGTCACCCAGCTGGTTTTCATGGCTAAGACAGGACTAGAACTCCCCATCTCCTGGTGACTAGCCCAAAGTCACCCAGCTGGTTTTCATGGCTAAGACAGGACTAGAACTCCCCATCTCCTGGTGACTAGCCCAAAGTCACCCAGCTGGTTTTCATGGCTAAGACAGGACTAGAACTCCCCATCTCCTGGTGACTAGCCCAAAGTCACCCAGCTGGTTTTCATGGCTAAGACAGGACTAGAACTCCCCATCTCCTAGTGACTAGCCCAAAATCACCTAGCTGGCTTTCATGGCTAAAGCGAGACTAGAACTCCCTGTCTCCTGATGATCAGCCTAAAGTCACCCAGCTGGCTTTCATCGCTAAGACAGGACTAGAACTCCCCGTCTCCTAATTTCTAACCTGATGCGTTAACCATGAGGCCAAATCTCTACGGTCTGTTTTCAAAGGCGCTTCCATTTGTTCCCCTCCATTCTTACATACCCGCTAAACTTCCCAGGGTAAGTTTGCGCCGCCCAACTTTTTCTACAAGCCAGACTCCCACAAGCGTGAAAATGAAATTAGTGAAGGCGGTCAAAGCGGCAAGCCAGATAGCCAGGCGGTCATCTCGGACACCCGACATCTGCATGATGGTTGCGCTGTAGTACCTGAAAGACAAATAACCTTATATGTGAAGTACATTCACCGATTCGGACAACAGACGAAGCGACAGATCGGTCTTTTGTCATGGATAGCGATAGACGAAACGGTTCCGTTCGAGGGACGCTAGTATTACGCTCAAATCCGTCAAGACACAATAAATTGGATCCTTGGAAGATTCTGGCACTCGGGCAAATCGATGTTTCTCTCTCGGCATCCGTGCTACTGTTATTATCTCAAGCAATTAGTGAGCATAACACCGGAAACAGATCCTACAGGGAAGAGGCATGAGGGGAAAAAAGGCATGCTGTAGTCGTGCAAAATGTGATTTCTTGCCTTCCCCGCATTTGAAAAATTTCTAAAAACTGTATTCTGGTAGCTGCGGCAAATTCTTCACTGTGGCAAATCAAATTAACTGGTCTGAAATATTAAGGGAGAAATGGAACGAGTTGTTATTTCGGTGGCAATAACCACTGAAGTAGGGGTTTTATTTTTTTGTTCCAAATTTATGGCTATCCACCGATCCATCTTTTTATCCTTCCATCTATCCTATTATCTATCTATCTATCTATCTATCTATCTATCTATCTATCTATCTATCTATCTATCTATCTATCTATCTATCTATCCATCCATCCATCCATCTATTATGTCATCCATCCATCCATCTCTCCAACCATCCATCTGTCTGTCCGTCCGTCCGTCATCCATCCATCCATCTTTCTGGAAGCAGTGGTGAAATGTAAAATTTGTTTCTAATTGTGGCTTGATGGGGGGGGCTTGGTGGGGGGCAGAATGTTACTGGGTAGGCGTGGCCAACTTTTTTTTTACTTTTAAAAGCATTTTTTCTACCACCTCTTCCGCCGAAGAGATTGTAGAAAAAAAAACGGCTTTTAAAAGGCTCCTCTGACGATCCCAGCTGAGTTGCCTGATCGTCAGAGGCTTTTCTTTTCTTTTAAAAGCATTTTTTTTGCCTTTAAAAGAAAAAAAAAGCCTTTGATGATCAGGCAACTCAGCTGGGATCGTCAGAGGAGCCTTTTAAAAGCATTTTTTCAACAACCTCTTCGGCGGAAGAGATTGTAGAAAAAAATGCTTTTAAAAACTTCCGACGATCCCAGCTGAGCCGCGCGATCATTAGAGGCTTTTTTTTTTAACTTTTAAAAGCATTTTTTCGGCCGAAGAAAAAAATGCTTTTAAAAGTAAAAAAAAAAACACAACCCTCTGATGATCGCGTGGCTAAGCTGGGCATGGGCAGGGATTTTTGCTACCGGTTCTCCAACCACCCGCCGTCATCGCTACCGGATTGGGCGATCCGGTCCGAACGGGAGCATTTCACCCGTCTGGAAGTCATATTACCTTGATGCCTTCAGGATCCAGGCCTGCCACAATCCTACCATGGGAAGTTGGGGGGTGGGAATTGCATGAGTGGAGTAGAATTAGCCATAATAAAACTTTGCAGAGAAGTTCAAGGCCAGGGTGTCCGACAGCTGTGCTGAGAAGAAAGTGGAGGTTGTCTTCTGTACTGGGGGACATGTGGGAGAAGTGGGCAAGGTCTTGAACTTTCTTTTGCGTGAGGAAAACCTGGAAGCTCTCAGATTCGGGTTTTCCCAGATGCGCTCTCACAGAGAGGGACTCCTCAGGGTGCCGTCGGCCAGGCAGTGCCGGCTGGCGAAACCCAGGGGAAGGGCTTTCTCTGTGGGGGCTCCCACCCTCTGGAACGAACTTACCCCAGGACTCCGCCAACTTCCTGACCTTCGAACCTTTCGCCGCGAGCTTAAGACACATCTATTTATCTGCGCAGGACTGGACTAGATTTTTTAAATTTGAATTGGTTTTAATGGGGATTTTATTATGTGTATCGCTATTTTTAATTATTCAGCCATATGTAATAAGTTTTTTAATGGATGTTTTATTTTGTATTTATATGTATATTTTATTTGGCTGTGAACCGCCCTGAGTCCCTAGGGAGATAGGGCGGTATAAAAATACGAAAAATAAATAAATAAATAAAATAAATGTGCCAATATGACATCTCTAATAAAAGTTAGCTTTGAGGAATTGCAAGCCTCGGAGTTTGATTTCGTTGGGGGTGTTACTTGGAACCCTGACATTAACCTGAATCTTGCAATTCCTCAAAGCTAACTTTTATTAGAGCTGTCATACTGGTCACTTTCTATCTCTCTATCCATCCATCCATCTCTCTATCCATCCATCCATCTCTCTATCCATCATCTCTCTATCCATCCATCTACCCATCCATCAGTCTAACTATCATCCATCTATCCATCCATCTACCCATCCATCCATCCATCCGCCAATAATTCTCACCATCTTACGCCACCCATGAAAGTTCTCCTGAGCATCTAAATATATGCACCCATCCATTTTTTTAGTCCATTTGCTAAATGTACCCTGCAAGGCTCTCTATGCTGGTTTAACCCTACTGGAGTAGTTACACTGACAAAAACCGAAAAAATATTGTACCTGGGGGATTGTCGTTCACAGAGTTAGCATTTCTAGTTGGTTAGATAGCTTGATGGTGGCTATCCAATTACTCAGCACAGTCCAAAACGCAAGCAGGAGTATTTCCAAAATGTAAAATGCCAGTGAATGTTTCTATCTATGGAAACACAGTCATCTTTAATTGTGTCCAGTTCTGTCCAACCCTAATAATATGTTTGGAGTTATTATTAGCCACTACCGGTCCTTGAACAGTTAACATGTCTGCTAAAGATGTTTTCTCTTTTGAGATGTAAAGCTAAAAATAACAGGTGTTACGAACCTATGATGGTACTTCAAATGCTTTTCCACTGTTTACATGTCAGGTTGATTGGATGGTATGTCTTAATAATGGACTAAACTAAAGTTTAAAAATAGAGATTGAAAATAGGTATCAGCATCCAGCATGACAGCAACTAAGGGACCAAGACAATGGTCATGGCATTTAAGAAGTGATCCAGTACAGTTGGAAAAAAAACCTCTTGCGTTTAGAAATATCTCAAGTCAGGGGTCTCCAACCTTTTCGATTTGTGGACTTCCAGAACTCCTCAGTCAGCAGGATAGCTAGATAAAGATGACAGGTAATAAATGTAGATAAACAATAAATAACGGATGGATGGAGGACAGCTAAATAGATAGCACAGATGGATAGAGAAGATAGATAATAAATATAGATAAATGATAAGTAAATAATACATAAATAATGGATAGATGGTTGGACAGATAGATAACATTGATAGTAGAAAGGATAGATAATAAATATAGATAAATGATAAATAATGGATGAGTGGATGGAGGACAGATAAATACCATAGACAGGTAGAGAAGTTAGATAATATAAATAATAATAATGATAGATACATAAATAGTGGATGGATGGTTGGACAGATACAGTAGATAACATTGAGAGTAGAGATAACAGATAATATATATAAATGATAAATAATGGATGGATGACATATAGCATACATAGGTAGAGAAGATAGATAATATAGATAAATATATTTATAGATTTCACCCCTGATCTCATGTGCCGATTCATAAGATTAAGACATGGGGAAAAAAACAACCCAACAGATTTCAGGCGTATATTCCAAAACGTTTTCCCAACAAGCAGATGAAATAGCAGCAGCTATGCAAATCTCCCATTGCTTTCATGAAAAGAGAACAACGGCAATAAAAAAAAAAATCAAAAATTCAGGATTCTGAACAATATATCATTACGGAAGGGGTTAAATCCAGCAGGTTCTGACAGGTTCTGGAGAACCGGCAGCCGAAATTTTGAGCAGTTCGGAGAACCGGCAAATACCACTTCTGGCTGGCCCCAGAGTGGGGTGGGAATGGAGATTTTGCAGTATCCTTCCCCTGGAGTGAGGAGGGAATGGGTATTTTGCAGTATCCTTCCCCTGGAGTGGGGAGGGAATGGAAATTTTGCAGTATTCTCCCTCTGGAGTGAAGAGGGAATGGGGATTTTGCAGTATCCTTCCCTTGGAGTGGAGTGGGAATGGGGATTTTGCAACATCCTTCCCCTCTAGTGGGATGGAAATGGACATTTTGCAGTATCCTTCCCCTGGAGTGAGAGGGAATGGGGATTTATTTATTTATTTATTTATTATTTTTATTTTTATACCGCCCTTCTCCGAAGACTCAGGCTGAATAGCCAGAATAAAACAGCCAGAATAGCCAGAATAAAACAGCCAGAATAAAACAGTAACACAGCAATTAAAACCATATATCACTAAAAATCTACCGTATATACTCAAATATAAGCCGATCCGAGTATAAGCCGAGGTCCCCAATTTTACCCCAAAAAACTGGGGTAAACTGGGGACTCGAGTATAAGCCAAGGGAGGGAAATGAGGCAGCTACCGGTCAGGGAAAGCCTCCCTCCCTCAGCCGAGAAGGCTGGCGGCTCCCCCGCCCCGCCCTCTCACTGCACCGGCAGGGCTTCCCCGCGCTAATGCAAAAGCCCGCCAAGTTTGCACCATCCGGTATAATGTGAAAAAAAGAAGAAAAAAAAAAAACCTCGAGTATAAGCCGTATATACTCGAGTATAAGCCGAGGGGACGTTTTTCAGCACAAAAAACGTGCTGAAAAACTCGGCTTATACTTGAGTATATACGGTAATTCAATTTGGCTAAGAGTTAAAAATAATAGAATAAAATTATAAAACCCCTATAAAACCCCATTAAAATTTCCATTTAGGCCAGCCCTGCTCGATGAAATAAGAAAGTCTTGAGCTCGCGCTTAAATTTTGCACTATCCTTCCCCTGGAGTGGGATGGGAATGGAGATTTTGCAGTATCCTTCCCCTGGAGTGAGGAGGAATGGGGATTTTGCAGTATCCTTCCCCTGGAGTGAGGAGGGAATGGAGATTTTGCAGTATCCTTCCCCCGCCATGCCCACCAAGCCATACCACGCCCACCAAGCAATGACCACAGAACTGGTAGTAAATAAATTGGGATTTCACCACTGCATTATGGTGTATACCCCTCAATACTAGGCTCTATACTGGAAAGTACAACCTCTTAACCCCCAGTGTAATTTTTATTCTTTTATAGATGGAAGATTACACGCATAGAGATTCACTGAGCTATTCCCCTTTGGGATAAGCAACGTTATGAGAAACGCAGAAAAAGAATGAGAAGCGCGGAGGCAAAAGAAATTGAACACAGGAGATAAGAGAGAAGGAGAGGAAACTTAAATCTGGTTTAGTAACGCAATTCATTATATGTCTTCATGTCTTTCTGCCCTGTGGAGCAACAACAGTGTGCTGCAGCAGCCAAAAAAGCCAACGCAGTCCTAAGCTGCATTAACAGAGGGATATAATCAAGATCAAGTGAAGTACTAATAAAGGTAAAAGTAAAGGTTCCCCTCGCACATATGTGCTAGTCGTTCCCGACTCTAGGGGGCGGTGCTCATCTCCGTTTCAAAGCCGAAGAGCCAGCGCTGTCCGAAGACGTCTCCGTGGTCATGTGGCTGGCATGATTCAACGCCAAAGGCGCACAGAACGCTGTTCCTTTCTCACCAAAGGTGGCCCCTATTTGCATTTTTTTATGTGCTTTCGAACTGCTAGGTTGGCAGAAGTCGCAAGTACATGCCAGTTGCCAAGCCTTCTGAATTTTAATCACATGACCATGGAGACGTTTTATATCAGCCTGGGCAGGGATTGATGGCCATTTATATTTTAAAGCTCTTTCATAATTCAGCTTCCTTCTCCTCCGCCGACTATCAGGAAAGCATAGTCCCGTCTGATTTCACACGGTTGCCTTGGTAATAACTAACGCTACCAAATCCAGTTTCTCTGCCCAATTTAAAATCTATTAATAGGGAAACAAAAACTATGTGGGGGAGAGAAACCACTTCGTTGACATACACGGCTTTGGGAACGATCGAATGGGGTAAGATTGTTGTGGCCCGCCGGCCCCAGCAGAGCTGGCAGCAGGGTCGGACAATGAGGAGGTTGGGGAGGAACATGGGACAGTCCTGGGGGCTGGGGAAAGCTCGAACAACGGCTCTGCATCGGAGGCAGAGAGGGAGCTAGACAGCAGCGAGGCAGAGGAACAGCTGGAGCCCGTTCCCAGTGTGCGCATGCCCAGAGCTGCCAGAAGACAAGAACAACTCAGAAAGCAGGGGCAACTCAGTAGTAAAGCCACACCTTGGAGGTGATTGGCCCCTCCCATAGGAAACAAAAGAGGAGTGAACAGGGAGTGGGCTTTTGCAGGAAACAATTCTTTTGTTCTGTGACTCTGAGAGACTCTGTGTCAAGTTTTGCCTTGTACTGTGGTTGGAAACATGTTAGGTGGCAGCTTGCCAAACGAGATAAGGTGTGTTGAGAAATATTCCTTTGAAAAACAGTTTGGGCAAACCTTGCTGACTGTGAATGAATGTAATTCACAGTCGTGTAAATAAAAGAGGTTTTTCTGGGACCAATTCCTGCTTCCTGCTTCTTAAGGGAGCCTCGGTCAGAACAAAGACAGAGAACGTAGTTCAGCGATTAAAAGAAAATGAATTTGTCCCGCAGAACCGAATACAAGCCTTGTGTGTAATGAGTTGTTCAATCTATCAGAGCAAAGGCCGCCAGGGTCCCACACTTCGTGGATGGCTTCACCTTTATTTTTGAGGATGTGAAAACAGGTTTAACGGGTGAGAAAACCGACCTATCTGGATAACCAAACTTTATCCATCAGAGCGCGCAACAAGAAGCAATCACACCCAAAGATTTAAAAAAAGCAGGCAGCCTTAAACGGAAAGGACTATCTGAGATTGATGTCGGGTCACCTTGTCGCTGTTTGAGTCCATGAGATATTTTTTTTTGGCGAATAAAATGTGTTTTATCTGCAGCCTGTCCAAGAGAAGCAGTTTTTCTTTTAGAAGGCTAAATTCCTTCCTTTTTTCCTTCCTCCCTTCCTTCTCTCCTTTCCTTCCTTCCATTTTCTTCCCTCTAATTCCTACTTCATTCCTGTTTTCTTCTACCTAATTTCTCCCTTCCTATTTTTCCTTCCTTCCTTCCCCCTTTCCCTCTTTCCTTTCCTTCCGTTCTGTTCTTCCTTTCCTTTCCTTTCCTTTCCTTCCCCCTTTCCTTCTTTCCTTCCTTCCTTCCTTCCCTCCCTCCCTCCTTAACCTTCCCTTCCCTCCTTCCTTCCTGGTTTGGGCAACACAGGCGGTCCTTAGGTTAGGACACAATCGACCCTCAAATCTTACGTTGCTGAATTTTACACTGATTTTAAACCATGGTTTAAACTGTGGTGTAAATCGACTTGATTTAAATCAAATTAAATCAAATGCAAAGAGCTGGAACAAGCATTTCTGTTAAGGTAAAAGCCACACCTGGCCTTGGGGTTTAACATAACATAATAAGAAAGTTGGATGGGACCTTGGAGGTCTTCTAGTCCAACCCCCTGCCCAGGCAGGAAACCCCACACCATTTCAGACAAATGGTTATCCAGCATCTTAAAAACTTCCAGTGTTGGAGCATTCACAGCTTTTGCAGGCAAGTTGTTCCACTCATTGATTGTTCTAACTGTCAGGAAATTTCTCCTTAGTTCTAAGTTGCTTCTCTCCTTGATTAGTTTCCACCCATTGCTTCTTGTCCTTCCTTCTGGTCCTTTGGAAAATAGTTTGACTCCCTTTTCTTTGTGGCAGCCCCTGAGATATTGGAAGACTTTCTATCATGTCTCCCCTGGTCCTTCTTTTTATTAAACTAGACATACCCAGTTCCTGCAACCGTTCTTCATATGTTTTATCCTCCAGTCCCCTGATCATCTTTGTTGCTCTTCTCTGCACTCTTTCTAGAGTCTCAACATCTTTTTTACATCGTGGCGACCAAAACTGGATGCAATATTCCAAGTGTGGCCTTACCAAGGCCTTATAAAGTGGTATTTACATTATACGTATTTATTTAGTATAATATGCTATTTATTTAGAAACATTAGTGCTCATTCACGTTCGGACAGTTTTCCTTCCCCGCTGGCTAGAAGTCCTTCAACTGATTTGGAACAAATCATCAAAAAGGTTGAAGCCAAAACGTTCCCAGAGCAAAGCCAAAAATGTAACGTAAATAGTCATATATAGGCATTATATCGAAAGGTGGCTTTAGTACTTTTAGCATTGTTAAACCGTCTTAACGCTGTTTTCCGTCTCTTAAACTGAAAATAAAGGGCGGAATTCTCTTTAAAAAGTTGAATGATACATACATGACTGTGTTAATACCTGCCAGCTGTTGGAACATCTGTAAACCACAGCCCACAATCAGCTGCCTTCGGGTCGGAGGATAGGTCAGCATTCGGTAGATCACCGGTCCAGCTTCAAAAGAAAGAGAGAAAAACGTTTTTAATTCATTGACGGTCTCAACCTATCGCTTTTCAAATCTTCTTGACATGCAGCTAGTCCTCATTTACAAAAATTGAAATCGCAAGCACGTCGAGGCGCCTAACGCCTTGGCATTTGGGAAAGAAGTTGGGAAGGCATGTTGAAATGATAATACAGGTAGTCCCTCGACTTACAAAAGTTCACTTAGTGACCGCTTGCAGCCTCCCCATGATCATGTGATCAAAATTCAGACGCTTGGCAACTGGTTCATATTTATGACCGTTGCTCTGTCCCAGGTCATGTGATGCCCTTTTTCTGACCTTCCTGGCCCCAGTTGTTAAGTGAATCACTGCAGTTGTTAAATTAGTAACCCGGTTGTTAAATGAATCTGGCTTCCCCATGGACTTTGCTTGTCAGAAGGTCGAAGGGGATAAGTCATAAGTCTCTGTTATAGTGCCGTTTTAACTTGTCACTGAATGGTCACTAAATGAACTGCTGTAAGTTGAGGACTACCTATATATCCGGATATCTATATGTAGCTATATTTTATATAGATACAAATAGAGTGGAATGAAGTAAGAAAATAAAAAATAAAATAAGAAAGCAAGACAAAATAAAAACAGAAAATAAAATATGAAAGTAAAGTAAAATGAAATGAAATAAAATAAGAAAACAAAATGAAGTGAAACATAAACTAAAATAAAAAATATAATAAAAATAAAATAAAACAAAATAAAAATAGAAAATAAAATATGAAAGTAAAGTAAAATGAAATGAAATAAAAAAATAAAAAATAAAACAAAATAAAATAAAACAAAATAAAATAAAAAATAGAAAATAAAAAATACAATAACAAATAAAATAAAACAAAATAAAAATAGAAAATAAAATATGAAAGTAAAGTAAAATAAAATGAAATAAAATAGAATAAAAAAATAAAATATTAACTATTAGAACAAAATAAAATAAAACGTAAAATAAAATAAAAAATAGAAAAGGGGTATTTTAATGTTTTGCTCGCATCAATGTACTTTTTTTTTTTTTTTTGCAAAGGACTATTAATACTTTGGAAGTTTGGAATTAACTTTGTATATCTCCTAAAGCAGGGGTCAGCAACCTTAAACAATCAAAGAGCCACAAAGTTCATAACCGGAAGCCCACGTTCAATTCTGGAGCCGACCGGAAGTCCAGTTCCCCCTTCATTGTCTCCTCCTAGTATGGTGTCCCTTTTTGTCTGCTGACCGGAAGTCCCCCACCATAGAGTCTCCTCCTAGAGCAGCATCCTTTTTCCTCTACCTGTCCTAACCGAAAGCCCTATCAATTGTGGAGCCGACCAGCAACAGGGAGCCGCAGCAGAGGGATGAAAGAGCCACATGCGGCTCCAGAGCCGCAGGTTGCCGACCCCGGTCCTAAAGCAACTAGGTGGCAGTCTCTTTTTATATTAAAAGGACAGTATCTTGTGTTCCGAAATGTTTATACTGTTAAAACCTGTGTTGTTTTGAAACACAACACCTCCAATGTTGACTTCGGAATTAAAGTATTCCAAAGGGGACAACAAAATCTTTGATGTTATTACTCAGTGGCCGGAGTGTCTTTCTAAGATCTAACCTCACTGGTTCTTCTGGTTAGACGAGAAAACCTTACAGCATTTTGCTACAAGTGAAGTTTAAATCACAACCGTTACACAGAGAAAAATACATCTTTTTATTTTTTTTATACTTTACAGGGTGAAATTCCAGAAAATCTTCCATTTGGCAATACCGATGTATTCTTTACTACAGGTAGTCCTCGACTTACAACAGGTCATTTAGTGGCGGAGGTTACGACAGCACTGAAAAAAATGACTTATGATGCAGAGGTGCTATTCAGCAGGTTCAGACAGATTCTGCAGAACCGGTAGCGGAAATTTTGAGTAGTTTGGAGAACCGGCAAATACCACCTCTGGCTGGGCCCAGAGTGGGGTAGGAATGTAGAGTTTGCAATATCCTTCCCCCAGGAGTGGGAAAGGAATGGAGATTTTGCAATATCCTTCTCCCAGAAGTGGGGAAGGAATGGAGATTTTGCAATATCCTTCCCCCAGGAGCGGGGAGGGAATGGAGATTTTGCAATATCCTTCCCCCAGGAGCGGGGAGGGAATGGAGATTTTGCAATATCCTTCCCCCAAGAGTGGGGAAGGAATGGCGATTTTGCAATATCCTTCCCCCAGAAGCGGTGTAGGAATGGAAGTTTTGCAATATCCTTCCCCTGGAGTGGGGAAGGAATGGAGATTTTGCAGTATCCTTCCCCTGCCACGCCACCAAGCCATGCCCACAGAACCGATAGGAAAAAAATTGAATTCCACCACTGTTATGATAGTTTGCAGTGTCCCCATGATTCATGCGATCCAAATTCAGATGCTTGGCAACAGACTTGTACTTATGACAGCTGTAGTGTCCCGGGGGGGAGAGCCCTCCTTTCATATATAAAAGGCACCACAGACAGAATCAGCAAGATCCTCCACAAACACAACATCAAGACAGCATTCTGCACAAACTGAAAAATATCCACCATCCTAAGAAACCCCAAAGACAAAATTGAGTTAGAAAATCAAGGAGTATATGAAATCCCATGCACCGCCTGCCCCACCACATACATCGGACAAACCAACAGAAGAATAAGTGCACGCATTGAAGAACACAAGAACTCAGTCAAAAAAGAGGAACCAACTTCTTCCCTGGTCCAACACTTTAAAGTCACAGGACATGATATTGACTTTAAAAAGACCAGAACTATCGCCAAAACTGAACACTTTAACAACAGAATAATCAGAGAAGCCATCGAGATAGAAAAACGCCCACACAGCATGAACAAACGAGATGATACCTCCCGCCTACCAGCCATTTGGAAACCTGCCCTTATTGACAAACGAGTCCCTAACACGAGGAATGACACCAGACCCACACTCACGAGGTCCACACAGGATGTCACCACCACACATCCACCCAGAAAGCAGACCCAAATCCACACTGATCATGAAGCACGACTAAGGACCAGAAGTCAGACCGCAGCTGCAACATTAGCCATTTCAAACCCTTCTAATCCATACATGCAGCAGACTGACACCCAATATGAAGATGTAGCACGACCACGAAGCCAAACAACAGCAATGCAGCTCACCAGCTCAAATCCCCCTGCAACTCAGACTAATCTGAGCACAACTAAGCCCCCACCCAACAGGACACAACCCCAGCCAATCAGAGCACAAAAAAAATCCCCATCCAATCAGAGTAGCCAAGCTCCCACCCAATCAGTTCAAACCCACACTAGCAGTTAAAAGGAAGAAACAGCTGCGATCACACATTGCTCCTAGAAGCACGAAGCTGAAGCCTGAAGATGACGAATGAGACTTCGTCGAAACGTCGCCAAGACAGTTCCAATTTTACGTGGGAGAAAACCCGAATAACCAAAGACCTACACACACAAACACACACACATATATAGAAAGAAAGAAAGAAAGAAAGAAAGAAAGAAAGAAAGAAAGAAAGAAAGAAAGAAAGAAAGAAAGAAAGAAAGAAAGAGTTGGCTGAGTCACAACTGAAAAGACAAACATGAACCCGTGAAAAAGGTATTAGAAGGAGAGCTGACAACTAATAAAAATGAAATGATGGGTTGTTGTTTTTTTATAGCACCCTGATATAGAGCGTTCAACGGCTGCAGCATCGCACGGCACTGTAATGAAAATAACTATTATTGTCACTTTAAAAACAGTGAGACTATTAACTCAAATAGCTGATGGTGCAAATTACAGGTGTTTGTTGTTGCTCAACACGGCAAGGCAGAGGAACTGAATTCTTCGATAAATGCTTCGCTTGTGCTCAGCAACTCTCAGTTTGGACATACTAGAGAGCGAGCATATCTTCTTTTACACACCTCTCTGCCTTCCAGCTATTGCATTACAAATATATTAAAGTATTTCTAATGGTGTTTCAAGACTACGTACAAGACATTTTGAAAGTATTCGCAGGAAAAGGGATGGCAGAACCTAGAGGCGGAGTTAAGAGAGGGATTAACCTAGAACCATGATGGCGAACCAATGGCACGCAGAGCCATCTCTCCAGGCACGCCAGCCATCACCCATTGCTCTTCCGGGTTCCGGTCTTTGCGTGCACAGGAGCACCGGAAACCGTTAAAGCAGCTCCCTAGCGCGCAAGTGCATGCCGGGAAGCTGAGCTTCCAGTTTCTGGAATGCGCATGCGCATCGGCCAGCTGATCTTCAAGCACGCATGCGCACCAGAAACCGGAAGACCAAGTGAAGCTCAGTTTCCCGGCACGTGCATGCATGCCAGGGAACTGCTCTTACAGTTTCCGGCACTCCTGCACATGCGCACTGGGGAGCTGCTCTTATGTTTTCTGGCGCTCTGTGCGTGCGCGCTCCCGTTTCGGCACTTGGTGCCGAAAAGGTTTGCCAACACTAGCCTAGAATCTCTATGTGGTCACAAGCTGAATTAAGTCCAACCTCCCTTGAATTCAATTGAGCCGTGTCTAACTCTAAGCAGTGCTGCACTGTTATTTTAGAAGATTCCTGTGCGTAGGCTTTTAGCAATGAAGCTGTTCAATTGGAACTTCACCTATGGACCTGGTCTTTTGCGCCTAACATATTTCAAAACACAATCTCAAGAAGCAGAAAACTGAAAATACAGCCATCTATCCATCTCTTACTAACCAATAAACCCTGAAATATTTCCTGCTTAAGTACCACCACTTTTGACAATTAAGGTCTCAATTCTTTCGCACCTGGATTTTGCACTATTGTATACAAAATACTATGTATTACAGTCTACTAAGTCACCTGTATTTATGGGTGCCCCTGTTCAGTAGAAGAAAGGACTGCAGATTTCATTGTTTGCCTATTTTCGCGTATATACGCATATATTTAAAAACCTGGAGAGAGTAAATAGCAAAGAATGTTCTTCCTATATGCCCAAAGTCAACGGCCACTATCTGAAGGCAAGCCGTCCCACTGATTAATTGTTCTATCAAGATGAGTTCTCTCCTTGATTAGTTTCCATCCATTGCTTCTTGTCCTGCCTTCAGGTGCTTCGGGCAATAGGTTGACCCCCTCTTCTTTGTGGCATCCCTTCAGATATTGGAACATTGTTATTATGTCACCCCAGTCCAGTGTGGGATGCTGCCGGTTTAACAACAAGTTAGGTGAGTGCGTGTTTTGCGCGCGCGCTTAGGGTGCTTGCGCACAGCGCTTAAAATGGAGCATTTAGAAGCTCAGCTGCTTACCTTCCAAGTCAGCAATGGTAAATAGAACACCGAGGGGGGGCCTGGAATCAGCTGTGCCACCCAATTGAGATGAGCTAGAAAGCAGGAAATAAAGAACAGGATAGAGCAGGGGCGGGGCCAACTGATTGTCGGAGTTACCGGTTCGCCTGAACCGGTCCGAACCGGCTAAAATACCACCTCTGCCCCAGTCCTTCTTTTCACTAAACTAGACATACCCAATTCCTGCAGACATTCTTCATATCTTTTGGCCTCCGGTCCCCTAAGAAAAATATCATTTTTTCTACACACTTAATATGTCGAGCCGCGTCCACCGCTCAACACATGAGCAGCAGCACATGAGCAGCAGAATATACGGCACGGGGTGGATTCGGGTG
Source organism: Ahaetulla prasina (assembly GCF_028640845.1). Classification (NCBI taxonomy): domain Eukaryota; kingdom Metazoa; phylum Chordata; class Lepidosauria; order Squamata; family Colubridae; genus Ahaetulla; species Ahaetulla prasina. The sequence continues at coordinate 6,942,661 of NC_080545.1, forward strand.
GGCGGTGCACAGCTACATTGTGGAGTGGGGCGAGGGTGCATGAGTGATACACAGGACCGGGATAACTTCGGCACCGCCTTCTGTTACCACATGCCTCCCACCGGCCGGTACGCTCCCATAGAGAGGGTCTTCTCAGGGTGCCGTCAGCCGAACAGTGTAGGTTGGCAACCCCAGGGGGAGAGCCTTCTCTGTGGGGGCACCTACCCGCTGGAATGAGCTTCCCCCAGGACTTCGACAACTTCCTGACCTCCGGACCTTTCACCGCGAGCTTAAGACATATCTATTCTTCCGAGCAGGACTGGCTTAAATAGGGTTTTTAAACATGGATTTTATTGGGGTTTATTTTATATTTTGTATTGTATTTTAAATTTAGGCTATATTGAATAAGTTTTTTAAATAGTGTTTTTATTGTAATGTATTGTATTATTTTATCTGCCTGTTCACCGCCTCTGAGTCCTTCGGGAGAAGGCATACACACACACACACACACACACACACACACATTAATAATAATAATAATAATAATAATTATTATTATTATTATTATTATTATTATTATTATTATTATTATTATTATTATTATTATTATTATTATTATTATTTGATACCCCAGAGCAATGTGAGCGGTGGTGGGGGCACTGGGGCCAGGGTGCTGGCTTCGGAGAAGGGAGAGAGAGAGAACGAGCGGATCGGAACGGCGACGGAAAAGGCTACAGGTGAAAGCAATGAGCGGCTCGTTTAATCAGTCCCTCCACACAGATGAGATAGAGTGAGCCTGGGAGCGTGAGGGCGTGGCGTTCCAGTGAAAAGGGCGCTGAGAGGCAGACGCTCTCAGCGCCGACTTTAAACTTGCAGAACTCCATTTGTCTTGAAGCTGGCTTGTAGCTGAAAATAAACCTGCCTTTGACAAGGATTTAGCCCGTTTGAGTTCTTTGTGGCACCTCAGCACAAGTGTGGCCAAGCAGGCTGAGTTAATAAGTCATACGATTTGCCATTTTCTTCTCTGTTTCATAGAGAGTTTTATTTCCACGATTGGCTGTGCTGACGTTCTAACGCACTGTAATTCTGTCAAGTACTGTCAAGTGTGGAATTAAATTTTGTAAATATAATAACTACATTATTCCACAGTGGCTCTGTAGTGCTTCTGGTATCAGTGAGATGGCTGCAAACAAGAGCTTGAACATCGGGTTTTGTGAGGGAACAGATATGGGAGAAGAGTATCTTGCTTATCTCCTTGTTTCTTTGCAATTATTTAATTACAGAAATAATTACCAAAGCTCATTACAGAGAGATATCCAACCTAGAAGTGAGGAGAAATTTTCTTGGCAGTGAGAAGAATTAATCAATGGAATAAGCTTGCCTTCTGAGGTTCTGGGTGCTCCATCACTGAGGTTTTCCAAAATCGATTGGACAATCATTTGACCCTGATGGTTTAAGGTTGCTTCCCTTGTCAGTGTATAAGAGTCCATGAATTCGAATAGACGTGGCAACAGGTCAGCCAATGGGGACTGTTTGGTGACTGAGACAGTTTGGAGCCTGGGTGTGGCTTAGCATGACTGTTCTGTATATAAGACGGGGTGAAATCCAGCAGGTTCTGACAGGTTCTGGAGAACCGATAGCTGAAATTTTCAGCAGTTCGGAGAATCAGTAGCGGAAATTTTGAGTAGTTCGGAGAACTGACAGATACCATCTCTGGCTGGCCCCAGAGTGAGGTGGGAATGGAGATTTTGCAATATCCTTCCCCCAGGAATGGGGAGGGAATGGGGATTTTGCAGTATCCTTCCCCTGGAGTGGGGTGGGAATGGAGATTTTGCAGTATCCTTCCCCTGGAGTGGGTAAGAATGGGGATCTTTCCCCTGCCACGCCCACCAAGCCACGCTCACAGAACCAGTAGTAAAAAAAAAAATTGGATTTCACCACTCTTCTGGTTTCTGGCGCGTGCATGCTCACCAGCCAGCTGGTCTTTATGTGCACCAGAAACCCGAAAACCAGCTGGCTGGTGCCCATGTGTGTGCAAGAAATCTAAAAACCAGCTGGCCAGCGTACATATGCACTCCGGAAACCCAAAGACCAGCTGACCAGTCTGCATGTATGTGCAGGAAACTCAAAGACCAGCTGGCTGGCGTACAGATGCGCTCCGGAAACCCAAAGACCAGCTGGCTGGTGTGCATGCATGATCGGAAACTCAAAGACCAGCTGGCTGGCGTACACATGCGCTCTGGAAACCCAAAGATCAGTTGGCCGGTGTGCATGCATGCGCAGGAAACCCAAAGATCAGCTGGCCGGTGTGCATGTATGCACAGGAAACCCAAAGACCAGCTGGCCGGTGGGTGCATGGTCTTCGGGTTTCTGGCGCTCTGGCGCATGTGTGCATTCTGGTTTGGGCACTCGGTGCCAAAAAGCTTCACTATCACTGTATAGGGTGTACTGCTTGAGCATGTGGTTGGACTAGAAGACCTCTAAGGTCCCTTCCAAGTCTGTTATTCTGTTATTTCTAGTCTGTTATTATTATCCCCTCACATCCAGGACATAAACTGTTTCAACTCCTACCCTCAAAACGACGCTATAGAGCACTGCACACCAGAACAACTAGACACAAGGACAGTTTTTCCCGAAGGCCATCACTCTGCTAAACAAATAATTCCCTCAACACTGTCAAACTATTTACTGAATCTGCACTACTATTAATCTTCTCATAGTTCCCATCACCAATCTCCTTCCACTTATGACTGTATGACTGTAACTTTGTTGCTGGCAATCCTTATGAATTATATTGATATATTGACCATCAATTGTGTTGTAAATGTTGTACCTTGATGAACGTATCTTTTTTTTTATGTACACTGAGAGCATCTGCACCCAAGACAAATTCCTTGTGTGTCCAATCACACTTGGCCAATAAAAAATTCTATTCTATTCTATTGTATTCTATTCTATTCTATTCTATTCCATTCTATTCTATTCTCTGCTAAACAAATAATTCCTTCGACACTGTCAAACTATTATTAAATCTCACTACTGTTAATCGTCTCATAGTTCCCATCACCAATCTCTTTCCACTTACGACTGTATGACTATAACTTGTTGCTGGCAATCCTTATGATTTATATTGATATATTGACCATCAATTGTGTTGTAAATGTTGTACCTTGATGAACGTATCTTTTCTTTTATGTACACTGAGAGCATATGCACCAAGACAAATTCCTTGTGTGTCCAATCACACTTGGCCAATAAAAAAAATTCTATTCTATTCTATTTTCCCAGCGCTGTTTCATTTTAAGTGATGAGCAGAAGAGACACGATCATTAACTAACCGGTGGGGATGGGGGAGGAATCTTGATGCCTTATCAGCGGAGCAAATGTTGCGGCTTTCAGAGTAGATTAATTCATTAGAGACTCAAGCCCAACCTATTCACCAGATATTACTGTAAAGACGGCATCTTTCTCAAAACAACTTTTTTTTTAAAAAAAAAACCCAGCTTATTAAAGCACGCAGTTGTTTACCTATTTTTTGTTGTTCTTCACAGCTTAGAATGCGGGCTGGGTTTTTAGGAGGCATAAAACCGGAAGCGGTTTATGTCCTTAAACAACCTCGCTTTTTTAACTTTTCAATTACCGTGAACGGCGTGGTTTTAAGTTCATCGCTTTCAAAAAAGACACAAAAAAAATTAGAAAAAATAATAATAAGCAAACTCCCCGATGCCCTGCCGCGCAGATTGCCGTTCTCGTTGCTAAGATACGTTGGAAAGGGATTTTGTGAAAAAGTGTGGACCGTGATGATTTGCTCGGGAGCAAATTTTTCTGCTGCTCCACAATAGCCTCCACTCTCCCCCACAGCTAAAAAGCAAACCCTGTCAAAAAAATCCAAAAACGTGTTTCGGAGAATTATTAAATCGGTTTATTCATATACGTCCGGCTGTATTCTTATCGCTGTTAAACGTGTACCTGAAAAAAAGAAAAACTGTTGGCCATGGCTACAAATCAGATTAACTGAATTGGAAGGGACCTTGGAGGTCATCTAGTCCAGAGGTCCCCAACCTTTCGGACCTCGGGGACCACTAAATTCATAATTTTAAATCCTGCGGACCACTAATATGATTTGCCTAATGACCGGCTGGGTGGGCGTGGCTAGGTGATCATGTGACTGGGTGGGCGTGTCAACTCGATGTCACTCATATGGAGGGGCACCTCACCAGCCTCTACTCACCCCTCGCCTCCAAGCCACTCCTCGCCTCCCCAGGCTCCTTAAGGCCCCAACAGGAAGCAGTTGTTGGAGCTAAGCAGCCAGCACAGGAAAGAGTTGGCAAAACAGCTGACTCAGTTGAAATTGGATGTGACCAAGAAAGAGGCTCAGCAGAAGCACCTCACTGAGGACTAGGAGCATAGGCTTTCCAAGCAGAGGGAAGACCTGAGGAAGTGCAAGGCCAGGTACTGGCACCTGGAGGCTCAGCAGGCTAAGATGGTCAGCCAGTTCCAGGCCATGATGCAGTCCCACTGGAACAAAGCCCTCCGGCTCTTCGCCACCAGCAGAGCTCCCCTCCAGCCTTTGCCCAAAGCCCCACACCAGGAAGCCAAAGCAGATCCCAAGTCAGAATTTCTGCCCCCCTCTGAACCACACAAAAAGACCCCAAAGGGGGAGACTTTCTTCAGCAATACAACATTCATTGCATTTATCCGGCCCATGGACTGCACTTTGAGGACCCCTGATTTAGTGCAATATAAAAAATGCAAATGATTTTTCTGTGGACCATCAAAATTTTCTCACAGACCACCAGTTGGTGACTGCTGTTCTAATCCAACCCCCTGGCTCAAGCAGGAAACCCAGTATCATTTCAGACAAATGGTTGTCCCAATCTCCCCTTAAAAACCTCCAGTGTTGGAGTAGTCACAAGTTCTACTAGTTAAAACATCTATTTCAGGTTATCCTTGACTTACAACAGTGGTTCTCAACCTTTATAGTGCTGCGACCCCTTTAATACAATTCCCCACAATGTGGCAACCCCAACCAATCTCAGCGCGCCTCAGCAGCCGCAGAAGGGGAGAAAAAGCGGCAAACTGTTTTTTTGAATTTATTGCGCCTGAAGCCGTATTGGCTAGCGATCTGAGCTGCTTGCGATTGCCTTGAGGACGGAGGCATTAAAGCGGAGACTCCTCCTCTATTAAGTTTATGGACCCACAGGTTGAGAACCACTGACTTACAACAATTCATTTAGTGACAAAAGCTCCAACAGTGCCGAAAAAGGTAACTTATTACCATTTTTTCACCCCTTAATTCCCTGGCCGCTAGAGATAAAATTGAAATGTAAAGTAGTGTGATGGGGATTTTGAAATAATATGTTGTAAATGATGAAATACAATAATTAGTTGCTGTTATAGTAAGAAATCAGGAATTAAGGGCGGATAGCGATATTGCTCATTATGTATTTAGAAGAGATTAAGATAAGATGCGGAAGGTCAATTAAGTTAAAGGGTTTCAATGTAAAAATTGAATAAGATGAAGTACATTGTTTATAGCCAACAAATGTGATGGGGATTTTGAGAAATATGTAAATTGTATTTGGAAAAAAACAAAAAAAAGGGATTGGACTAGATTATAAAAATCAGTATATAACTATGTTATAAGTTGTATAAGATGTGACCCGGTCAATACTCTGTTCATAAAATATGTATGTAAAAGAATAATTTAATAAAATTATAAATTTTATTATATATAATAAAAGAATTACCGTTAATGTTCACATGTACTTAGGTAGTGAGTGTTCAAACTTATTTCACCCAGATACGCCATCTAAACCTTGATTTTAAACCAATTGCAGGAAAAATAACAGGTCCACTAACATCATTTTCTAAGTTAAATTAAGTGGCTTAATCTACCTTTAAAATCTTTGCCTTAACAATTATCAATCTGGCTACAAGGTTCAAAGAAGTTTAAAAACTCATCTGACAATGTTCAATTTTATATCTTCTGTTGACTCAATGAACCTCTAGATCTAAAAACTTTAAAAATAAACTAACTGCAAATAGAAGGAATAATTATTAAAGGCATATAATCGTTGCTCAATATAGCAAAATGGGAAAGGTACCAGAGTCTTTGTGTTTTTAAGATATATATATAAAAAGAATATCATGGCAGAAATTGAAATATGTAAATTGTATTTGGAAAAACAAAAAAAAAGTAGGGAAAAAGAATATCATGGCAGAAATTGAAATATGTAAATTGTATTTGGAAAAAACAAAAAAAAGGGATTGGACTAGATTAGAAAAATCAGTATATAACTATGTTATAAGTTGTATAAGATGTGACCCGGTCAATACTCTGTTCATAAAATATGTATGTAAAAGAATAATTTAATAAAATTATAAATTTTATTATATATAATAAAAGAATAATTTAATTTGAAATAAATGGTATTTTAAAAAAATACCATTGCCACATCTTTCTGGTCACATGATCAAAATTCAGATCCTTGGCAACTGACTCATATTTATGACGGCCGCAGTGTCCCGGGGGCATGTGATCCTCTTTTGCAATCTGGGGAACCCAGATTCATTTAACAACCGTGTTACTAACTTAGCACCTGCTCTTAACAACTATGGTGAGAGGTCGTAAAATAGGTCAAAACTCGCTTCATAAATGTCTCGCTTAGGTTTTGGGCTCAATTGCAGTTGTAAGTTGAAGACTACCTGTATTAAATAAAAGAATTACCGTTAATGTTCACATGTACTTAGGTAGTGAGTGTTCAAACTTATTTCACCCAGATACGCCATCTAAACCTTGATTTTAAACCAATTGCAGGAAAAATAACAGGTCCACTAACGTCATTTTCTAAGTTAAGTTAAGTGGCTTAATCTACCTTTAAAATCCTTTGCCTTAACAATTATCAATCTGGCTACAAGGTTCAAAGAAGTTTAAAAACTCATCTGACAATGTTCGATTTTATATCTTCTGTTGACTCAATGAACCTCTAGATCTAAAAACTTTAAACATGTCATTTTCAGAAAAAACAGGCCAAAAAAATCCTCAAAAAGAGGCCGAAAAATCCTCGAAAACGGGGCAATTTTTTTTTCAAAAACAGGCTGAAAAAGTCCTCAAAAATGGGACCAAAAAAAGCCTTGGAAACGGGCCGGAAAAGCCCCAAAAACGGGCCCAAGAAAGCCCCAAAAGGGGCCCAAGAAAGCCCCCGACGTAGGCTAAAAAAAGCCTTGAAAATGGGCCAATTTCCCCCCACCCACCCAAATGGAGGCCAAAAACTTTTGTTTATTGTTTTCCTTGTTTAAATTTAAGTGCGTCTTATAGTCAGAAAAATACGGTATATGTTCAAGGTATGCTGAAAAGATCACATTTACCTTATGCCCATAAACTGAAAAACTGTATTTTTATTTTTAAAAAGTTCAAATCAATAATGTACTTTAAAAAATAAACTAACTGCAAATAGAAGGAATAATTATTAAAGGCATATAATCGTTGCTCAATATAGCAAAATGGGAAAGGTACCAGAGTCTTTGTGTTTTTAAGATATATATATATATAAAAAGAATATAAATTTTTGAGTTTAATGCCTAAGCGATTGAAGTTTCCTCAGCTAAGATCTGAACCCAAATCTTCTCTGGAGCTCAGGTGGGTGTCCTAAAAGTCATTTCTTTCTCTTGAAACATTTCAATCCAGGTTTCTGATATCTATTTACGATGTAAGTAGTCCTTGGTTAATGACGGCAAAGGCAGGAACTCTGTTGCTAAGTGACATGTTCCTAAAGCTTAACGTCATGCTAATGCTGTCAAGACTCTCAGAATTATTTCTCTTTATTAACAGATTCCCAATCTTAGCCTGTCCTTCTCATCAGGACACAGGTTGAATCTCTTCAGAAAAATCGTCACAGGAACTAACAATCAAGGACCCTTTCCGTATCCAATATCCTTTAGATCAGGGGTCTCCAACCTTGGCAACTTTAAGACTTGTGGACTTCAACTCCCAGAATTCCTCAGCCAGCTTTGCTGGCTGAGGAATTCTGGGAGTTGAAGTCCACAAGTCTTAAAGTTGCCAAGGTTGGAGACCCCTACTTTAGATGCTGGAATTACTTAATCATCATCTATTTACTCCAGCTGAGATAGCCGAGCCATAGTTCAGCGTACAGGTAGTTCTCAACTTATAAACCATTCGCTTAGTGACCAAAGTTACAAGGGCACAGAAAAATAAACGTGTTCTGACCCAGTTTCCGAAACACGACAAACCCTCTGAAGTAAAATCAATGATTCCTCTATTAGGAGCGCCAGCAGACCCGGCCAAAAAAAAATAAAAATCTCTCTCAACACAGGCTAACAAGGCCACCCGTCACGGAAAGGAATAGTTGTCTGCCATATCTATTCATCTTCGTCCTCTGCCTTTTGTCCCCAGAGCTAGGGTGGGGCTTCACTAGCAACAGTGGCTCTTCCGTCCCAAGGACCGGCCCATAGATTTCCACTGCTCTCCTCTCCTCTGCTTTCTGTACATCCGCGCGTCAGGCACTGGACCCAGGTGTTCCTCCTTTTCCTCATCAGACACCTCCAGGCTTGGGAGCTGTTGACTCTCGATCTGAGGGCTGACAGACGGCCCAGGCTCCGCCGCTATCTCTTTCTCTGCCAGCTCCATTTCCTCTTCCCCCTCGGAGCTCTCAGGTTGCCTGGATGCTGACCCCGACTCCCACGCCTTCTCCTCATCTGATTTGTCTGCTTGAAGGGCTGGCGGCCGACAGGCCACAACAATGACTTATGACCATTTTTCACAACTTATGACCTTTATAGCACCCCATGCTCATGGGATCAAAATCTGAATAATTGGCCAAGTGCCTTATATTTATGACTTGTAATTCAGCGGCCCACATAATCTATGCTTTCTCCTGGAATATTTTTTTTTTTAAATCTCATTTTAAAATCTAGATCTAGATCTAAGTTCTAAATTTCCATGAGAAAACTGACCCCAATTGAGCCCAAAATTTCTCCTGTTAAGCAGGTTAGTTGTTAAGTGAGCTTTGGCCCATTTTACGACCTTTCTTGCCACCTTTGCTAAGTTAATCACTGCAGTTAATAACAAAGAATCCGGCTTCCACCCCATGGACTTTGCTCATCAGGAGGTCACAAAAGGGGATCGCGTGACCTCGGGTCACCGCAACTTTCCTGAGTCACTTGCCAAGTATCTGAATTTTGATCGTGTGACTATTTATTTATTTATTTATTTATTGTATTTTTATACTGCCCTTCTCCGAAGACTCAGGGCGGTGTACAGCAAAATAAAACATAAAATATCAAAAGATTTAAAATACAATATTCATTTAAAAATCTGATTCAATACGCTGAAAATTTACCATGGGGATGCTGCAGCGGTCGTAAGTGAAAAATAGTCACAAGTGAATTTTTTTTAGTATCGTCGTAACTTCAAACGGCCACTAAACAAACTGTTGTAAGTCAAGGACGAACTCTATTAGATCAGGGTGGACACAACCTGACAACTTTCAAAACTGAAGTTTTAAAAAGCTTTCTGCAAGCAATTCAGGAATATGAATTGCTTCCTTTTTTTTTTAGCAGATAGTCAGAAAAGAGGGAAGGCAGGAGAGGGAGAGAGGGAGGGAGGAAAGGAAAGGAGGAGAAGACAGGACAAAGGGACTGTCAAAGGAAACAAATCTATTTTTGAGCTGTGAAAATTGCTCCAATCTCAAGAAAGGACTTGAAACAAAACACTCTGGCTTTGTTCCAAGTTTCACAGGGACACACTTAAAGCAGCATTGTTCCAAACACTCCATAAGTCTTAAGCCATGTGTTGCCTCATTATTTTATACATCTTGGTTGGATTGGTTTTTAAAAATATATTTTCCAGAAGAACCAGTAAATTAGCAGGAGTCAGGGAGCAGCAGAATAACAGGATTGGAAGGGACCTTGGAGGTCTTCTAGTCCAACCCCTCTGCTTAGGCAGGAGACCCTATACCATTCCAGTCTCTTCTTAAAAACCTCCAGTGTTAGAGAACCCAAAATTTCTGGAGGAAAGTCATTCCACTGATTACCGTATATACTCGAGTATAAGCCGAGTTTTTCAGCACGTTTTTTGTGCTGAAAAGCGCCCCCTCGGCTTATACTCGAGCCAAGCCGTTCAGCCCTTCCTCTTGCAGCGAGTCCTTTCTACCGCAGGCAGCTAGCTCTCGTTAGTGCGCGCATGCGCATTTATTCCTATGTGGACACACGCCAAGACACCCCCTCACGCACAATTACCCGCGTTAGTTATAATTGTTGACAGCGTTGACAGAGAGGGCACGAGGGAGAGGCGAGGCAAGGCAAGGGACCCCGATCAAGAGTTATAATTGTTGACAAATACACACGCAGGGAGCGAAGAGTGAAACCTCCCGGTTTCAAGCGAAGGAAGGAGGCGCCTGGCTACACACCCGCCTTCAAAGAAATAGCTGGCATTCATGGGCGGACGGGCGCAGACACACACACACACACACACACACACACACACACACACACGCCGCCTCCTAAATTCATTTCCCCACCCCACCCCACCCCTTTTTCTTGGCTGCTTCTTTTCTCCTCCCCGGCGCCGCAGAGGCCGCCTAGGGCTCTCCTTACCCAGCCCGTGCAAGTGCGGTCAGCTGCCAAATCGACGCTTCCTCTCCTCCCACTGAGGAGGTTTCAAGCTCTGGATTTAAAATCCAACCGAAAGGGGACGCGGGGGCTACAAACAAGACAGGGGAGGGGAGGGGAGGGGGGAAGGGGAAAGGGACGGAGGGAGGGAGGGGAGGTCGAGGGGAAGCGCAAGAAACTTGTCAGGTAAAACTCAACAGGCAAGGCGGAAAAAACAGGGAACTGGGAAAACGCCCAACTAGGGAGAAAAGGAAGGTGGTGTTTTTTAAAAACAAAAGTCCCAAACCCAGCGACGGAACCTTTTTCAAAACCGCTGCCGAGCCGAGAAGTGACGGACGGATGGACGGCCGACTCATGAGGCCAGAAGGTAGCCCAGCCGCCTCGCCAGGCTTTTCTCAGTTACTGCGGCCCCGCCTCCTCCCTTCCAGAAGCGGTTTAGCAGGGCTGCTTTGGAAGAGCCTTAAACGAGCCCGCCCTCAGCCACCCTCCCTTCCCTTCCTTCGGGCCTCCAGCTCCAGCAGCAGTCTATCCCGTGGACGAACGCCTCCTGCTTTGCCTTCCTGAGCCTAGCCGGCCCCGCCTCCTCCCTCCAGAGCGGTTCAGCAGGGCTGCTTTGGAAGAGCCTTAAACGAGCCCGTCCTCAGCCACCCTCCCTTCCCTTCCTTCGAGCCTCCAGCTCCAGCAGCAGTCTATCCCGGTAAGAATCCGCCTGCCTACCTTCCCGGAGACTGGCCGGCCCGATCTCCTCCCTTCTCTAGCGGGCAGGTGTCTAGGGCTAAAGAACCTTGAGCTCCACCACCCCTCTCCCTTCCCTTCCTTCGAGCCTCCAGCTCCAGCAGCAGTCTATCCCGTGGATCCCAGCAGTCTATCCCGTGGACGAACGCCTGCTTTGCCTTCCCGGAGCCTAGCCGCCCCGCCTCCTCCCTCCGTAGCGGCTCAGCTGGGCTGCGAGCCCCGCCTCGGTCGCCTTCGCCTGCCCTTTGCTGGCCTCGCCTGGGCAGGGCTGGGCAGAGCCGGTGACATCACCTCCACCGCCCACCGTTGCCGCCCGCCGCCCGCCGCCGCCCGCCGCCCGCCTCCTCCCTCCGCCTCCTCCCTCCGCCTCCTCCAGCAGCCAGCAGCGTGGCCGGGCGCCGGGCGCTGCAGGGCCGGGCTGGCGACGGCCTCCTGGCGGCAGCAACGGCGGCGGCAGCAGCATCAACAGCACCAGCAGCACCAGCGGCTCCCGCAGCAGCCCCGCAGCCGCCTCCTTCCCCGGGCGCCACCTGCATGAGCCACCGCAGGCGACAAGCCGCCCATCAGCATCCAGGAGCACATGGCCATCGACGCCTGCCCAGGTCCCATCCGCCCCATCAAGCAGATCTCCGACTACTTCCCGCTTCCCCGCTGCCTCCCCGCCGCTTTGCTCAGCCGGAGCCTCCTCTCTCTCTCTCTCTCTCACACACACACACACACACAGAGACTTCTAAAGTGGGTTTAATGATATTAGAGACCCTTATTGCCCTGCCAAAAAAAAAAAAGAGCCACCCCAACGCCTATGAAAATTAACCTTCTCTTCCAAGAGACACTGTGCAGGGTATTTTCACTGTTGGTGTGCATACAGGCTTAGATTTGTGCTGGGTTCTTAGTACTTAGAGCACTGACCTTCAGAGGCACCCTGGTCCCTTGGAAGCTAAAGGAGGACTCATTTTCATGCTTGCAGTGTTCAATTTGGGAAGGGCATCCAAAGAAGTGGTAGATCCTTGTGTGTCCAATCACACTTAGCCAATAAAAATTCTATTCTATTCTATTCTATTCTATTCTATTCTATTCTATTCTATTCTATTCACTCATTCATTCATTCATTCATTCCTTGTGTGTCCAATCACACTTGGCCAATAAAAATTCTATTCTATTCTATTCTATTCTATTCTATTCTATTCTATTCTATTCACTCACTCATTCATTCATTCATTCATTCCTTGTGTGTCCAATCACACTTGGCCAATAAAAATTCTATTCTATTCTATTCTATTCTATTCTATTCTATTCTATTCTATTCTATTCTATTCTATTCTATTCATTTTATTTTGTCAAATACATATTAAATAATTATATAAATATAAGCATGAATTGAATACATAAAAGGAATACAACTAAAGGGAACATTAGGACAGGGACGGTAGGCACGCTGGTGCTCTTATGCACGCCTTACAGACCTCTTAGGAATGGGGTGAGGTCAATACTAGATAGTCTTTGGTTAAGGCTTTGGGGATTTTGGGAAGAGACCACAGAGTCAGGTAGCACATTCCAGGCATTAACAACTCTGTTACTGAAGTCACATTTTCTGCAATCTAGATTGGAGAGGTTCACTTTTAAGTTTGAATCTATTGTGTTCTCGTGTATTGTTGTGGTTGAAGCTGAAGTAGTCATTGATAGGAAGTACATTGTAGCAGATAATTTTATGAGCTATGCTCAGGTCATACCAAAGGCGGCGTAGTTCTAAATTTTCTAAAGCTGGGAATCCTCCTTCCCCCTTTTGCACTTTTATTGTTTTTCGTTCAAATAAATATTCATGTTATTTTACTTGGCTCTATCTTTATTTTTTACATTGACCAGTAGCTGCCTCATTTCCCACCCTCGGCTTATACTCGAGTCAATAGTTTTTCCCAGTTTTTGTGGTAAAATTAGGTACCTCGGCTTATATTCGGGTCGGCTTATACTCGAGTATATACGGTAATTGTTCTCACTGTCAGGAAATTTCCCCATAGTTCCTTAGTCACAAATGCCACATTTGATGACTTGATCTCTGAAGTTATGTTAATTCAACAGAAAGATTGTGTGTGTATGTGTGTGTGTGTACATATGTATATATATGTAGGTCTTTGGTTATTCGGGTTTTCTCCCGCGTAAAATTGGAAGTGTCTTGGCGACGTTTTGACGAAGTCTTATTCGTCATCTTCAGGCTGGTGTTTCGACGTTTCGACGAATAAGACTTCGTCGAAACGTCGCCAAGACACTTCCAATTTTACGCGGGAGAAAACCCGAATAACCAAAGACCTACATACAAACATCCGCGAAAACCTCAGAAAACATGTATGTGTATATGTGTGTGTGTGTGTGTGTGTGTGTGTGTGTGTGTATATGGGGTGTGTGTGTGTATATATATATATATATATGGAGAGAGAGAGAGAGACAGAGAGAGAGAGAGGGACTTTGTATGTATGTATGTTCCAGCATAACTCTGGAATGCCTTGAGCAATTTCAACCAAACTTGGTACACAGATGATTTACCCTCTGGAAACAAATACTTGGGGTTGGGGTGGGGGGGGGTAAGACACCCCTAGGGGTGTGTGTGTGTGTGTGTGTGTGTGTGTGTATTCCAGCATAACTCTGGAACACCTCAAGCAATTTCAGGATTGGGATAAAGAAATACCCGGGCAATGCCGGGTTATCAGCTAGTTGCATATAAAAACCAGCAGATTCTGATAATTCCTGCTGCATTCACAAGTCAATCAAAGACATCACTTGATGAAGCTTCAGTTTCCAACTCCTAAGCCTGCATGGTTTTATATATAAAGTACAGAATATAGAATAACAGAGTTGGAGGGGACCTTAAAGGTCTTCTAGTCCAATCCCCTTGCTCAAGCAGGAAACCCTATACCATTTCAGACAAGGGGATATCCAGTCTCTTCTTTAAACCCTCCAGTGATGCATCTACAGCTTTTGAAGGCGAGTTGATTAATTGGTCTCCCTGTCAGGAAATTTATCCAGAACATAATTATGTGTGTTAAAATTTCCTACCACTATATTGCCATATTTTAGCTCATTACTGAATTTCTTTTTCTAATGAAAGTTCAAAATATCTGCTTATGGTATATTACAAATTAGGGGCACTTTTTAAAAATCTTTGAAGCAGAAATATATCCGGGGGGGGGGGGGAATGGTCATTTTTACTATTTTAATTAGCTGTCCTTTTTCCAAGACTGTACTTAGATATCAATATTTTCTTACTTCTTTTCATGTTACAAATGTTAAGGCCAGTGGGGAAAACGGAATCCTGTTGTCATAGCAACGGAAGATAAATACGAGGAAGCCATAGCACCTTTGAAGCAAAATGTGAATAAAACTATTTTACCCAGGAAGCTGTAAAACGATGTATTATGAATTTGTTTTGCTAGCACATCAAAGTCCTTTTGAACCCCGACTGCTTTTTTTCAAAAGGCAACTGGCTTTTTGTTTTTACCTTGAAGAGGTTTCGCTTCTCATCCAAGAAGCTTCTTCAGTTCTGATAGAACTTCTCATAGAACTGAAGAAGCTTCTTCAGTGAGAAGTGAAACCTCTTCAAGGAAAAACAAAGGAAGTCCAGTTGCCATTTGAAAAAACAATTTTGGGACAACCATGACCTGGAAGATTGAGAATCTCATATGTGCTTTATAAGTTGTTGTTGTTTTTTAAGTGTGGTATTAAACGGGTAACTTTATAGCTAGAGATTATAAAAAGATTCTGAAGGCTCCTCAGATTTAAATAATCCAGTAGCCTTTTGACAAAAACACCTTTGGGATAACCGTGACCTGGATAACTGAGACTCTCCACAAATATTTGAATATATGAACATTATCTAATTATTCACTAATAACTGATCTCAAAATATACAGCCTCTAATTTACAAGCTACATCTTTACGAAAAGAAGTTTTTCCAAGGTGAATTGCAAAGCGGCAAATGCTATCACACAGATTTATGTCGCGGGTAATTTAATGTTCACCGGCAGACATAAATTGCAAGCAAAAGTACACAGAGCTTTGAGAATTTCGAATTCCTAAAGAATGCTCTGCTGCTACTCAGACATTACTCCTCATCTGTGTACTGTCAACTCTGCAGCTGTTCTAAGATTTATGCACTTCTTAAGCTGTCTTACAGAGGAAAGAACTCTGCAAACAAGAACAACGATTTGATTATTGAGAAAAAGGTGAGCATGGATGCTAACAACTTACATAATTTGCATGAATATGGACATCCAGTGAATCCTAATTTTAAATAAACAATGTGGCTGCCTGGCTGGCTGAATCTAAAATATTTAAGTCTTCGTTAGCCTTTTCAAAGATTATGAAAGATGCACAGCTTTAGAAATAATTTACATTTCTAAATGACAAACAGGTCATTTGCATTCTTTTGGTTTGAAAAAAGGGTCGAAGAGGCCATCTGTGTCCAAATTGAACAGCCCACTCTCAACAGAGGGGGAAGGATACAACATCATCTATCTCCAATCTACAACACTGGTCCTTTCAGCAGTTCCAAGATGGCTCCACACCCATTTGCACCCTGAGGACACAGACAAACCTCCAAGTAGCCTCAATGACCCTCTTAAAAGGATGCAAATGACCAGCTGTCCAAAAGGAGTATAAATCCTTCCGTTCCCCACCATCCAGGCAGAGTGGCAGGCCTGAAGATCCAATGCAAAAGATGGCTTCCAGATAGAGTTGAAGAAGCTTCTTGGATGAGAAGTGAAACCGGGGTGAAATGCTCCTGGTTCGGACCAGGTAGCCCGATCCGGTAGCGATGGTGGCAGGTGGTTCGGAGAACTGGTATCAAAAATCCCTGCCTCCCCCACATGCCCAGCTGAGCCGCGCGATCATCAGAGGTTGTTTTTTTTTTTAACTTTTAAAAGCATTTTTTCTTCGGCTGAAAAAATGCTTTTCAAAGTAAAAAAAAGAGGCTCTGATGATCACGTGGCTCAGCTGGGATCGTCAGAGCCTTTTAAAAGCATTTTTTTCTACAACCTCAAAGAGGTTATTAAAAAAAATGCTTTTAAAAGGCTCTGACGATCCCAGCTGAGTTGCCTGATCGTCAGAGCCTTCGGCAGAAAAAATGCTTTTCAAAGTTAAAAAAAAAAGCCTCTGATGATCGCGCAACTCAGCTGGGATCGTCAGAGCCTTTTAAAAGCATTTTTTAACAACCTCTTCGGCCGAAGAGGTTGTAGAAAAAATGCTTTTAAAAGTTAAAAAAAAAAGCCTCTGATGATCGCGCAACTCAGCTGGGATCGTCAGAGCCTTTTAAAAGCATTTTTTAACAACCTCTTCGGCCAAAGAGGTTGTAGAAAAAAATGCTTTTAAAAGTTAAAAAAAAAAGTTGGCCATGCCCACCCAGTCACACCCACAGAACCAGTAGTAACAAATTTTACATTTCACCACTGAGCAAAACGTCTTCAAAGATAAACCAGAAACTTCAGTTAATTCTTGAAAAAAAAAAAAAAAAAGCAAGCACATTTGGGACAACCGTGACCCGCATGACTGAGAATCTTCACAGACATTTAAGAAAACAACCGTTTTTTACAGGCAAATCAAGCAGGTGCAATTCCACTTAAAACGGCGGTGCCAAAGCAACTTATTAAAATTCTGTTGTAGTTAAGTCGCGGCCTGTGGCTAACCGTACGCAAAAGGACGAGAAAAATTCGAGCCTACCTGCCCCAACTTCTTTTTCTTCCTCGTCAATGTTATTCTTGATGCTGTCGTATTCGTCGTCTATTGTTTGATTGCCCCGCATCCGTGAGAGAATTCGCCGTGCTTTTTGAGTCTGTCCTTTCTGGATAAGCCAGCGGGGGCTTTCGGGAAGGAAAAGGAAACCGACGAATTGTACGACAGCGGGAACTGCTGACAGACCCAGCATATACCTGCAGGGAGAGACATAAAATTACAGATGTTTTTTTCATAGGGGCTTATTAACGGTCTCTTCCTAGAACAGGGGTGTCAAACTCAAGGCCCGTGAGCCAGATTCGGCCCGCGATGTTGTCAGATCTGGCCCGCGGGGCCTGTTGTGGTCCATCAGCAGCTTACAGAGCTGGCAATGGAGCCGGATAGCGATGAGGCTGAAGTGGGGCCAGGGCCATCGGGAAGCGAGGTGTGGACTCCAGAGCCTCCAGAGACTGATAGTAGTGAGGCAGAGGAACAGGAGGAGCCTGTTCCTAATGCACACATGAGAAGAGCTGCCAGAAGGCAAGAACAGCTCAAGCAGAGAGGACAACTCAGGAGTAAGGCCAAGAGATGACTGGCCCCTTCCATAAGGCTTAAAACAAACCAGTAACAGTGTTTGGGCTTTGCCGAAAAACAAAGAAGTTGATAGCTTCGTCTTCTGCTTTGTCTACGTCTTGCCTTTAGTTTTTGTGACTTCTGAACGTTTGCCAAGAAAGGCCTTTGGCAGTTTGCCTAATTGGACTAAGGTTTGTGAGATAACTGAGGAATTTGTGTTGGGAGGCATTTGTTTTAATTTGACTTGAACGAAGTTGGGGATGAAGTAATTCTCAGCTGTTCAAATAAAGTTTTTTTTTTCCCCACGGACTGAGTTTCTTACTATCTACTTGGGCCTGGGTCACAACAGGGCCGTCCTGGTCTACCCAATGCAAAGAGGAAATATATCAGCAGTTTGGGCAGTGGCGTCAAACTGGCCACGGCCACCCAGTTGTCCACACCTGCCCGGTCGGCCATGCCCCCCCCGGTTCCCCCGAACTCAACCACAGCTCTGATGTGGCCCTCAATGAAATTGAGTTTAATACCCCTGTCCTAGAGGAACAGCAAAAGTTTAAGGTTTTGGATATTTTTTCAAGGGAGTCCCTATGGCAGTGATGGCTAACTTTTTTGCCATCATATGCCAAAAATGGGGGGAGTGCGGGGAGATCACGCATGCACATGCCCACACCCATAATTCAATGCGCCCCACCCCCCGCGCATGCGGTCATGAATCACCCCCCCCGCTTTTAGCACGCGATGGCATGGTGGGCCCGGTAGGCCTGTTTTACGGTCTCCCCAGGCTCCAGAGGCTTTCTAGGAGCCTGGGGAGGGTGAAAAGGGCCTTCCCCAGCCCCCCGGAGGCCCTCCAGAGGCCGGAAACAGCCCGTTTCCCAACTTCCGGTGGCCCAGAAGGCCCAAAAATCAGCTGGGCGGTGAACGCATATGTGCTGGAGCTGAGCTAGGGCAATGCTCGTGTGCCCACAGATATGGCTCCGCATGCCACCTGTGACACGCGTGCCATAGGTTCGCCATCACGGCCCTATGGGTACCCTGTTTCCCTGAAAATAGGACCCAACCGGAAAATAAGTCCTAGCATGATTTTTCAGGATGCTCATGTTATAAGCCCTACCCCCAAAACAAGCCCCACTTAAGCTTGTCAGCCAGATGGGTGCATTTAGTACCATATTCACCCAAAAATAAGACCTAAAAAAACCAGAGAATCTGCCCTAATGCGTCTTTTTGGAGCAAACATTAATATAAGACCCGGTCTTATTTTTGGGAAAACATGGTTCTCTTTGCTGACGATGTTAAACTATTTAACACCACCAACAATACTACTACCCTTCAAAGAGACCTTGACTTTGTATCCGATTGGTCTAAAACTTGGCAACTTCAAATATCAACCAGCAAATGCTCAGTCTTACATATTGGAAAAAAGAACCCAAACACTAAGTACAAGCTTGATGGACATTACCTTACTGATGACCCCCACCCTGTCAAAGACCTTGGAATTTTCATATCAAATGTTCTAAGTGCCATAGCCCATTGCAACTACATAGCAAAAAAGGCTCTAAGAGTTGTAAACCTAATTTTGCGTAGCTTCTTTTCCAAAAACACTACACTACTAACCAGAGCATACAAAACATTTGCAAGACCCATTCTTGAATACAGCTCACCTGTCTGGAACCCATACCACATCTCTGACATTAATACAATTGAACGAGTCCAGAAATATTTTACAAGAAGGGTCCTCCGCTCCTCTGTAAACAACAAAATACCTTATACCACCAGACTTGAAATCCTGGGATTAGAAAACTTAGAACTCCGCCGACTCAGATATGACCTGTGTTTAACACACAGAATCATCTATTGCAATGTCCTTCCTGTTAAAGACTACTTCAGCTTCAATTGCAATAATACAAGAGCAAACAATAGATTCAAACTTAATGTTAACCGCTTCAATCTTGATTGCAGAAAATATGACTTCTGTAACAGAGTTGTTAACACTTGGAACACACTACCTGACTCTGTGGTCTCTTCTCAAACTCCCAAAAGCTTTAACCAAAAACTGTCTACCATTGACCTCACCCCATTCCTAAGAGGACTATAAGGGGCAGGCATAAGTGCACAAAAGTGCCTACCATTCCTGTCCTATTGTTTTCTTTATTATATGTGCTTATATATAATGTTGTGACTAAATGAATGAATGAATGAATGAATGAATGAATGAATGAATGAATGAATAAATAAATAAATAAATAAATAAATAAATAAATAAATAAATAAATAAATAAATAAATAAATAAATAAATAAATGGTAGATCTCAACTGACAACCACAACCGAGCCCAAAACTTCTGTGGTTATGCGAGGCAGTTGTTAAATGAATTTTGCCCCATTTTACGACATACAGGTGCTGTAAACAAAATTTATTTCAGGAGTGTGACAGCGAAAAGGAGGGGTTGTGATTACATTTTAAAATAATAATTAAAATAAAATAGAATTCATACCAACCTCCATCCGCCCTTGGGAAGGTAGCTGAAGGCGCCGTCTACAACACTGGCAAAGAACTGCCCACCTGTGATGAAAAGTGTATTTATAGTCACTAAACGGCCTCGCAGGTGAGGTGGGGCCACTTCTGCAATGTAGACAGGGACCGTCATGGAAGCAATGCCTGCAAGAGATAAACCGTAATCATTAAAATTGTTATCAGTGATTTAATTTATCAACATTACTATGAAATTTACCATATTTTTCAGAGTATAAGACGGTCCGGAGTTTAAGACGCACATTAGTTTTTGGGGAGGAAAACAAGGGGGGAAAAAAAGTCCGCCTCTGCCCACCAGCATCCATCGGTATTCATCCGGCTAGCGACCTTGCAGCAAACAGCCTGGTGACAGCTTCAGCACGAGCAGCTGATTGGCGGTTGGATTGGCCTCTCAGAATACCGCCAATAGCTGTTCCAGGCTGTGGGGATCACCACAGCCCATTGCCACCTCACATGTCACATTTCTGGCCTCCACGCACTCCATTTTAGATCCATTCCAGGCTGTCAGGATCGCCACAGCACAACACCGCTAATCGCTGCCTCTGCGCGTCACGTTTTTGGCCCGTTCCAGGCAGCGGGGGGATCACCTTCCAATTCCCGGTGCCTGGAACCGGTCAAAAACACGATGCATGGAGGCGGCAATGCGCTGTGGTGATCCCCGCAGCCTGGAACAGGTCTAAAATGGGGCGTGCGGAGGCCAAAAACGTGATGCACGGAGGCCGAAAACGTGATGCGCTGAGGCCAAAAACGGCTGAAGGGTGGGGGCCGGTGGGTGGGCGGGGCTTCAGCAACATTCGCTGTATAAGACGCCCAGACATTTCCACCCACTTTTTTTGGGGGGGAGTGCATCTTACATTCCGAAAAATACAATAAGTTCAACATTTTAAATCACAGGCACGTAAGGTCGCCTAAGAACCTTGGCATGATTGCAGGACGTTGGGAAGGCATGTAGAAACGATAATACAGGTAGTCCTCGACTTACAACAGTACATTTAGTGGCCGTTCAAAGTTGCAACAGCACTGGAAAATGTGACTTATGACTGTTTTTCACAGTTACCACCTTTGCAACATCCCCAGGATGATGGGATCAGCAGTCAAACGCTTCCGCAACGGGTTCATATTTATGACCCTTGCTGTGTCCCAAGATCATGTGATCCCCTTTCGCGACCTTCTGACAAGCAAAGTGAATGGGGAAGCCAGATTCACTTAACAACCAGGTTACTCACTGATCAGCTGCAGTGATTCACTTAAATATGATAAGATAAGCCATCAAATGGGGCAAAACTCACTTAACAGACGTCTCCTTCACAACAGAAATGTTGGGCTCAATTGCGGTCGTAAGTCGAGGACATACTTTAGAAAAGCATTAAAATTCCACGCCTGTTAATTTCAACCTGGTACTCACAGCTCTAAATATTCATTTCTGCCTGGGAAGGTAAACATTTCACGTTTTGAATCATATACAATTTCAATCTTCTTTTGATGATGAAAAACCAATTTTGAGTATGCTAAACTGCAGAAGAAGGAGGAGGAGGAGGAATCGAATCGAATAGAATAAGGAAGAGGAAGAGGAATAGAATAGGAGGAGGAAGAGGAGGAGGAAAGAAAAAACAAGATCTCTCAGTTCCTCACTGCCAACTCTGAATTAAATGGACAACATTAAAAATGTGTGTGACTGACACCTGTCCAAGCATCAAGTAATTAGCTAGTTAGGCTACATTAACTACAGAGGATGCATTTATCGTCAGAATATGTAGATAATCATTAAGTGTTATAATATTTACAACAGAGCCAGTTTGGTCTAGCGGTTAAAGCACCAGGCTAGAAAGCAGGAGACTGCGAGTTCAAGTCCTGCCTTAGCCATCAAATGACTCTGAGCCAATCACCAAGCAACTGAGTTCTAATCCCACCTTACGTAAGAAAGCCAGTTGGATGACTCTGAGCCAATCAGCAAGCGACGGAGAGTTCTAATCCCGCCTTACGCAAGAAAGCCAGTTGGATGACTCTGAGCCAATCACCAAGCGATGGAGAGTTCTAATCCCGCCTTACGCAAGAAAGCCAGTTGGATGACTCTGAGCCAATCACCAAGTGACGGAGAGTTCTAATCCCGCTTTAGGCATGAAAACCAGTTGGATGACTCTGAACCAATCACCAGGAGATGGAAAGTTCTACTCCCGCCTGCTGGGTGACTCTGGACCAGTCCTTCTCCCTCAGCCCAACCCACCTCACAGGGTTGTTGTTGTACGAAAATGAGGAGGAAGGAAGATTTAGTATGTTAGCTTCCTTAACAATAAAGTCAGGGTATTATGCCCAGTTGCTATGTGTTTTTATTTTTGTTTTGCTTTTTACATTTTTATTTGTTTTATTGTATGCTAGAGACGCCTGAAAGAAAGGCAGCTAAGTAAATAAATAAACTTGAATTAGAACAAGCGTAGTGATATGTTCATGAGACTTTAACCCTTCAGCCCTTTCAAAACTGTCAGGTTTAATGCTATTAAAATCAAATTTTACCTTAGCTAAGATGTCCATAAAATGAAAACAAACACTAATCATTAAGGAGCTTAGAGCCCTTATTTTAAGAGTACCCAAATCTTAGATATAAATAAACAGTTTCCAGGTTAAACTGAAACTAACATTAGACTTGCTTTTTAAAAGTAGATTTCTCTGTCCATTATTTTTACCGCTACGCTGCCAACAATCAAATATTTTATTGGTATAAATCGGCACATATAGTTTATCGCCCTCGGTAAGTCATATATGTGAAAATAAACTTTAATCCTTAGAAAATCAGTGCTTGTTCCTATCACTGGAGAAGATCTCAGAACTAGCAATAAAATAAAACATGGTGTTTATAGTTTATTTGCAATTTTAATGACTATGGTGGGGGGTAAAAAAAACCAGCTGTATTATCTGCCCTAACAGCAACCTTTAGACAAATACACACACACACACATACACACAAATGTATACACTTATAAACATAACTGTGTTCAGGGGGATAGTAGACATACTATTTGCTGCCATGGCAACCAATCCTTTCCAAGACCGGTAAGGCAACAGTACAATTTAGCCCGTCAATGACACGTGTCACTTTATAACTCAGCTTCGACAGAATATATTTATATTCCACAACATCATGAAGCGGAGAGATCGAAAAACCACAAATAAGCACGTCTTGTGGGAGAACGTCCTTTAAAAAAAAAAAATAGCATATAAAGATAGAAAACTATCTTACTCCTGCTCGCTGAAATCTTTGCACATAAAATACATTTTTTTGAAGATTTAGTAGGCTGAGACAAATCTATATTTGAAAAGGAGTGAATCGTAACAAACATCTTCCAGCTGTTTTTCAGTCCCAAAAAAACCCTCAAAACTATAGTTAAAATTATTTTCATCTACAACTAATTGCATTTTCTTTTTTTTTCTTCTTTTTTATAAAGTTTTCTATTAGCAACTCAAATTAAAAACAATGGACATGGTTTGACGTCTCTGGTTTTAAACACTGTCATCAAAATTTACCTTACAGATACTACAATTTCCTTAACTTTGTATAAATTATTTTATTATTTATTTTATTTATTTATTTATTTATTTTATTAAATTTTTATACCGCCCTTCTCCCGAAGGACTCAGGGCGGTGTACAGCCAAAGTAAAAACAAAGATATATACAGTTTAAAACAACAATTAAAAAGAGCAAATTTTAAAGGCCGATTATTAAAATTTAAATTAAAAAGTTAAAAAATATTAAAACCCCAATTAAAATACATCACTAATTATGCCAGTCCCGCTTTAATGAATAAATATGTTTTGAGCTCACGACGGAAGGTCCGAAGATCGGGCACTTGACGCAAACCGGGGAAGTTCATTCCAGAGCGTCACTGCCCCACAGAGAAGGCCCTACTCCTGGGGCCGCCAGCCGACACTGTTTGGCGGACGGCACCCTGAGGAGACCCTCTGTGCGAGCGTACGGGTCGGTGGGAGGCAAAGGTAACAGCAGGCGGTCTCGTAAGTACCCGGGTCCTAAGCCATGGAGCGCTTTAAAGATAGTTACCAAAATCTTGAAGCGCACCCGAAAGACCACAGGAAGCCAGTGCAAGCTACGGAGCAGCGATGTCACGTGGGAGCCACGAGCGGCTCCCATTACATCGCAGCCGCATTCTGACTAACTGCAGCCTCCGGTGCACCACAAGGGCAGCCCCATGTAGAGAGCACTGCAATAATCCAGCCTAGACGTAACCAGAGCATGAGTGACCGTGCATAAGGCATCCCGATCAAGGAAGGGACGCGAACCAGGCGAACCTGGTAAAAGGCCCTCCTGGCGACGGCCGCCAGGTGTTCATCAAAAGACAGCCGTCCGTCCAGGAGGACACCCAAGTTGCGAACCACCTCCTTTGGGGCCACTAACTGCTTCAACAGTCAGCTGGGGATGCAGCTGACTGTACCGGGATGCCGGCATCCACAGCCACTCCGTCTTGGAGGGATTGAGCTTGAGTCTGTTTCTCCCCATCCAGACCCGTACAGCTTCCAGGCACCAGGACAGCACTTCGACCGCTTCGTTGGGGTGGTCCGGGGTGGAAAAGTACAGCTGAGTATCATCAGCGTACAGATGATAACTCACCCCGAAACCACTGATGACCTCACCCAGCGGTTCATATAGATGTTGAACAGGGTGGGCGAGAGAATCGACCCCTGAGGCACCCCACAAGTGAGGCGCCTCGAGGACGACCTCTGCCCCTGTCAACACTGCTCATGCATCGTCAGAGAGATAGGAGGAGAACCACCGATAAACGGTGCCCCCACTCCCAATCCCTCCAACCGCGCAGCAGGATACCATGGTCGATGGTATCGAAAGCCGCTGAGAGATCTAATAGGACCAAGGCAGAGGAGCAACCTGTCCCTGGCCCTCCAGAGGTCATCCACCAACGCGACCAAAGCCGCCTCCGTGCTATAACCGGTCGGAAGCCGGACTGGAACGGGTCCAGATAGACAGTTTCCTCCAGGTGCCGGGGAGCTGCCATGCAACCATTTCAACAACCTTCGCCACAAAGCGAAGGTTGGAGACTGGACGATAATTACTCAAAATAGCTGGGTCCAGGAAGGCTTCTTGAGGAGAGGTCTCACCACCGCCTCCTTCAAGGCGCGGGAAAACCCTTCCATCAAAGAAGCATTTATAATCCCTGAGCCAGCCTCGTGTCACTTCCTGAGCAGCCAGCACTAACCAGGAAGGGCACGGGTCCAGTAAACATGTAGTTGCATGTAACCTCCCAGCAACCTGTCCATGTCCTCGGAGCCACAGAATCAAACTCATCCCAAATAACCTCAACAAGACGCGCCTCTGTCGCCCGGCTGGATCATCGCAATCTTGGTCCAAACTATCCCGGTTGAACGATTTTATCGTATAGATAACCGTTAAACTCCTCAGCTCGTCCCTGCAGGTCATCCCGTCCCTCTTGATGGAGGAGGAACGGGTCACCAAACAGGGCGGCCGGGCGGTTATCTGCCGATGCAATGAGGGTGGAAGCGTGGGGGCAACCGCCTCCTCATTGCCACTAGGTAGGTCCTAGTAAAGGACCTCACTAGTGTCCGATCAGCCTCGGAACAGCTAGACCTCCAAACACTCTCTAGGCGCCTTTCTCCGGCGTTTCATCTCTCTCAGCCTCGGAAAACCAGGGAGCCAATTGAGATCTACGCCGGGTCAGAGGTCAGGCACGACACGGTCCAAAGCCCCAGCCGCAGCCCGCTCCCAGGCCGCAACCAGTTCTTCAGTCGTGCCGTGGTAAGATCCTCAGGAAGCGCCCAAGCTCCGCCAGGAACCTCTCCGGTCCATCAGGCGCCTGGGACGGAACCAACGCATTGGCTCCGCCTCCCGCGGTGGTGAGCGCGGTCTGAAAGTCTAGGCGAAGAAGAAAATGATCTGACCATGACACCGGTTCTTTCACTAAATCTCCTAAATCCAGATCATTTACCCACTGACCAGAGATAAAAATCAAGTCTAGCGCCTCCCCCAATGTGTGTAGGGCCATCAGTTACTTGAATCAGGTCCAAGGCCGTCATGGAGGCCTGGAACTCCTGAACCACCGTCGACGACAAGCCGGCAGATGGCAGGTTGAAATCCCCCAAGACCAGTAGTCTGGGGATCTCCCCCGCCACGCCAGCAGCACCTCTAGCAGTTCAGGTAGGGCTGTAGTCACGCAGCAAGGAGCCAGGTACGTGATCAACAGCCCCATCTGATTCCGTGGCCCCCCTTCACAAGGAGGGATTCACAGCCAGCTATCTGAGGAACAGTGGACTCCCTCGGCTCCAGACTTTCTTTAATCACAACCGCCACCCCCCCACCCCTACCTTGGGTCCTCGGCTGATGGAATGCACGGAAACCCGGAGGGCACAGTTCGACCAGGGGTACACCCCCTTCTGTGCCCAACCAGGTCTCCGTAATGCCCATAAGGTCCGCGGACTCCTCTGAATAAGATCACAAATCAGGGGAGCCTTGTTAACCACGGACCGGCATTGCAAAGCATCAGCCTAAGACCCAAGCTCTGAGGG
The DNA here is from genome assembly GCF_028640845.1 of Ahaetulla prasina. Taxonomy (NCBI): domain Eukaryota; kingdom Metazoa; phylum Chordata; class Lepidosauria; order Squamata; family Colubridae; genus Ahaetulla; species Ahaetulla prasina. The sequence continues at coordinate 6,969,347 of NC_080545.1, forward strand.
TCTTGACCATCCGGGAACGAGTGAGGACTGGGGCCGGAGCACGTGATCGCTTAAACATCGAACACGTGCTCCCAAAGAGCGATACGGCCCCTGCCTCCGCCATATCTGCCCCTCCCACTCACCGTACAGATGGAATAATGTTCTCCGCCTGTACAATCCCTCCCGCCTGTCTTCGGACCAAGTGAAATAGTGTCGTGAGCCCGCTGGGACTGGACATACCTCCCGACGGGTCACTCCCCACCACAATCCCTCCCCTTTAAAAGCCCCTTATTAAAAAACCTATTAAAAAACCCCCAGAGATTCTTCTTCGAGGCATATGTAATTCACGTTACATATCAAATATATAAATTATTTCCTCTATTACAATTGCATTTTCAAATGTGGTTTGACCTAAAATGACCAGCTAAAGTGACCAGTCATTAAGATTCTGTATTCCAGTATCAAAATTTATACAATTCTGTTCAAGCTCTAAAACAGGAGTGTCAAATCAAGGCCCACACGGGCCGGGGCCGGTCCACGGGGTGCTTAAATCTGGCCCGCGGGACTGGCCTGGAAATATTAAAGGACCAGCTCACGGTGCCTCTGCCACCTAAAACAGGCCTCATGGGGCTTCCAGGTCACCCGTTTTTGGCCAAGAGAGTGCTGCAGGAGGCCATGGAAGCTGAAAATGTGACGTGGGGGGCACACACGCCCCCCCATGCCCCGTTCTGGCCAGCAGGGTGCTACAGGAGACGTAACCCTAACTCCGTGATGGTGAACCTATGGCACGCGTGCCCAAAGTGCCCATGTCGCCTGGCACGCACAGCCTTGCCTGTTTGTCTTCCGGGTTTCTGGTGCGCATGCGCATGTGCATGTAACGATTAGCTGTCCTTCGCACGCACAACAGTGGCAAAAACTGGTGTGCGCATTAGCGCCCGCCAGCTGATTGTCAGGTACTGTTGTGCCTTGTCCTCCCTCCTCTCCTCAGCTGGGCCCCTCCCGTCTCCAACCGGGCCTGTTATCAGACTCCGAGTCTGATAATGAAGATGAACGGCCTGTCATGCCTCCAGCCCCTGGCCCTGGCCCCATGCCCGGACAGGATGTCAGGAGTGAACAGATAAGCCCGATAAACTTCACTCCTACAATGTGTGAACAGGAAGCCAGCCACGTGCTGGAATTACTGACAGCAGATCCAGCTGAAGAGACTTCAAAGTGGGAGGATCCTCGCTTCCAGAGATCTGAGAGGCGACGCCAGCAGAAGGAAGGGAGGGGCAGGCCTGGATAAATGCTGAGTCATGGAGCCACACCCCACAGCCTATATAAAGGACCTGCTTTTGGCATTCCAACCTTGAGTCAAGCAAAGTCTCATCTAGTTTGCTGCTATCGGACTCTATCGCTGAAGTCACAACTTGGACTCCTGCCTGCCCTGATAAACCTCAAAGGAATTTGACAAGCTGCAGAGGCTTCGTTGCCACGTTTGATACGAACTTCCTAGACCCGGTCGTCGGAGGGGCAGTGGGACACGACAGGTACGCATGCACGCCAGAACCCGGAAGTTTGGATTTTCTGGAGTGCGATCCCTTCGCGCATGCAGCAGTGCTGAAAACCGCCCTGCGGGAGTGGCCACCAGCCGACAGGCCACAACAATACCCAGCAACCACAGATTGGTCTTGCATTTCTTACCAAAGGAGAATGCATTTCTTACCAAAGGAGAATTTAAGAGGCAAAGGCAAGGTTAAGACTTTAATCATTCCTGCAGAGAGCTAATAATTTGTGGGAAGATAATTAAGGCAACCCAGACATCTTTTCCGTCGCTTAAAGTTTTGTGCTGTAATGCTTTAGGTGTATTCAGAAACGGACTATATAAAAATGCACTCGAAAATTCGTTAGGCAACCCTGGGTTGAGAGCAATTCATTTGTGCAGGAGTTAAAATTTATTTCTGGATCTGGCGGCAGAAACCAGTATTATAAACTAAAATCCGGTGGCAGGAGGTTAACTTTAAAGTCCCTACAATAGATAGGTAGATTATGGACTACTTGCACATAACCAACCTTGCTTGCACGCAACTGCTCCAATCTATCCATCTATCTCTATCTGTCACCAGATGTCGGTCCATTCAGAAACTGGAGTGTAAAATTGACATTAATTTATGCACACCTTCAATCCAAAATGATTTGTCTTTGGTCTGGCAAGGCCTGATAACGTTTTATTTGCAAGTGAAATATTCTTTTCTTTCTTTCTTTTTTTAAAAAATCTACTGTATAGATGAGTAAGCTTAATGAATTTAATCGGGGGAGGGGGGGCTATTCTGCTAGACAATAGATAGGTAAATGTTGATATAGTTGTTTTATTATGCAGTATATTAATCTCCCTTGGAGGGAAAAAAGGCTACCGATAAATACAATTAAGTATCCTTATTACAGGGACACGGTGGCTTAGTGGGTAAGATGCTGAGCTTGTCGATCGAAAGGTCAGCAGTTCAGCGGTTCGAATCCCTAGTGCTGCTGTGTAACGGGGTGAGCTCCCGTGACTTGTCCCAGCTTCTGCCAACCTAGCAGTTCGAAAGCAGGTAAAAAATGCAAGTATAAAAAATAGGGACCACCTTGGTGGGAAGGGAACAGCGTTCCGTGCGCCTTTGGCGTTGAGTCATGCCGGCCACATGACCATGGAGACGTCTTCAGACAGTGCTGGCTCCTTTGGCTTTGAAACGGAGATGAGCACCGCCCCCTAGAGTCAGGAACGACTAGCATATATGTGCGAGGGGAACCTTTACCTTTACCTTTATCCTTATTACAGAAGAAATAAATTCAGCATTACCAACCATCTCTATCCATATTGATTAGGTCAGTTTCATGAATCTGACTATATGGCAGTCCTGATTTTTTTTTTTTAGAGCATTTAAGTCACTTTTAATGAAACAAAATTCAAACTAAATTTTAACCAGAACATTAGGGAGAAAAATAAAGAATTATTAGTTTACTAATCCGCCATCTCTCATGAAAATGTGTTTTTTTTTCTTACTGCTTTTTAGTGTTATTTTAAATTTGAACTTAAAACAGTACAGTTGATCTGTCTATTTATTTATGATGCTTAAGCTGTTAGCTAAGCTCCTTAGCGCCCTCTGATGGATGACAATAAATCTGACTGCTTAATACTGAACTTTTAAAGATTAATTAGCGTGGTTCTTTTTTTTCTACTGGCAAGAAATATATATATTCTCTAAGGAAATACCAGTCTTTCATATTCCAAAAGACAAAAAATATGTATTAATGTTTTATATTATTTCTGTACTTATATTCTGAGTTGCCGAATGACAATATTAATTACCTTTGGGTACCGGGGGCCTAGGCAATTCCCACTTCTTATTACTACAGGTAGTCCTTAACTTACGATGGCAAACTGAGCCCAAAATTGATGTGGTTAAGTGAGAAATTGGAATTTTGCCCCGTTTTACAATTTTTCTCACCGCATTTGTTAAGTGGACCGCTGCATTTCTTAAATTAGTAACACGGTCATTAAGTGAATCTGGCCTTCCCCATTCATTTTGCTTGTCGGAAGGTCGCAAAAGGGGATCGCATGACCCCAGGACGCTACAACCGTCATAAATATGAGTCGGTTGTCAAGCATCCGAATGTAAATCACGGTGACCATGGGGAGGCTGCAACGGTCGTAAGTGTGAAAAATGGTCCTAAGTCACTTTTTTCCCCAGGGCTGTTGCAACTTTGAACGGTCGCTAAATGAACCATCGTAACTCGAGGACTAGCTGTAATCGCAACCTAGTTAACCCAGCTTTCTTCAGCTACTAGACTGTCACATAAACAAAATGGAAATTAAATTGTAATCCGTGAAAGAAACGATCAACAAGACCTGACTTTTGATTGGCAATTTACGTGCGATTAACTTTGAACGGGGTGATGAAAGCTGTTTTTATCAGGGTTGGTTCAGCAAACAAAGCAAGGCTTAGCATGATGTTTTGAGAATCAGAAGTCTGCAACCTCAAGCCAAGCTCACCTGATTGAGGAGGGAAAGGGTAACCAAGGTAATAGCTGGTTAATATTTGACAGGGCGAACACTATGAAATTCCAGAGCTATACACCAGATTTGGAGATTTAAAAAAGAAAAAAAGGAATTGGAAAGATAATGGTCATCCCCAGGTATTTCCAGAGGGGTAAAGCTCAAAATTTTTATCCATTTCCTCGTGGCTTAAAGTTGTTCACATAGAATAGAAATTATTGGCCAAATGTGATTGGACACACGAGGAAATAAATATATGTATGTATGTATGTATGTATGTATGGAGGGAGGGAGGGAGGTGGGGTGGAGCTGTTGCCTCCCAATCAGGAGCCTATGAGTTCAATCCTAGGTAGAGGCAGGTATTTCTCTCTCTGGGCAACAATGAAAATACTATATATTTTTCGGAGTATAAGACGCACCGGAGTAAATGACGCACCACGATTTCAGAGGTAAACAAGAAAAAAAAAAGTTTTTGCCCTCCCCTGCCCTCCGCAGGCCTCCCAAACCCTCTGCGCATCCCGTTTTTGTGAAAAACGGGCCTGTTTTTGGTGAAAACGGGAAGCGCGGGGCGGGGTTTCGGGAGGCCAAAAATGGCTGTATTTGGTATATAAGACGCACCAACATTTCCACCCTCTTTTGGGGGGGGGGGAGGAGTGTATCTTATACTCCGAAAAGTACATCTGCTGAACGGAGCTCCGCATTGGCGACAGGAAGGGCATCCGGCCATTAAACGCTCTGCTAGCTCCATTCAGTTGGCCAGACTCCACCCTGGGATTATGGGGTCGTTAAATTATATGTATGTGTGTATGTATGTGTCTCCATTTCCATCTCATTTCTTTTAGGGCTTTTAGAAATAGTTTACCGAGGTACAATGGTGCACAGGATTTTGAATTTTTTACCACAGGTAGGCCTCAAATTCATTTAACGACCGCTCGACGTCAGAAAGGCCCTGAAAAAAAAACTGACTTGTGACCATTTTTCACACGTGCAACCATTGTAACAAGCCCATGGTCACCAAAACAAAATTCAGATGTTTGGCAACTGATTCATACTTATGACGATTGCAGTGTCCCTTTTTACATCCTCCTGACAAGCAAACTCAGTGGGGAAGCCAGATTCACTTAACAACCAGGTTACTGAGTTAAAAATGGCGGTGATTCACTTAACAACTGTGGCAAGAAAAATCGTACCATGGGGTCAAACTCACTTAACAAACATCTTACTTCGCAACATAAATTTCGGGCTCAATTGTGGTAAATGTAGATTAAACTTGTTAATTGCTGAGCCACTTCAATAAAAATAAATTGATGGTGCTTCATTTCCACCATGACTAATTTATCCCACGGATTTCAGGTACTTGTAAGCGTAGATTGATCGTTCTTGACAAGTAATAAATATGCAGAGCATAAAAAAATTAATCCTTTATTCCTCCATCTCCAAATTCAGTCATCATCATCATCGTCTTTTAATGACTCCATAATCCCTTGCAGGGCGGAATCTGGGCAACTGAATGGGCTGAGTGTTTACTGGCCGGATGCCCTTCCTGTTACCAATGCGGAGTTTTCCCCCCCCAGCAGATAGATTAGATTAGAATTTGTCTCTTCTGCTCATCACTTAAAATAAAACAGCACTGGGAAAATAGAATAGAATAGAATTTTTTTTATTGGCCAAGTGTGATTGGACACACAAGGAATTTGTCTTGGTGCATATGCTCTCAGTGTACATAAAAGAAAAGATACGTTCATCAAGGTACAACATTTACAACACAATTGATGATCAATATATCAATGTAAATCATAAGGATTGCCAGCAACAAGTTATAGTCATACAGTCATAAGTGGAAAGAGATGGGTGATGGGAACTATTAATAGTAGTGCAGATTCAGTAAATAGTCTGACAGTGTTGAGGGGATTATTTGTTTAGCAGAGTGATGGCCTTCGGGGAAAAAACTGTTCTTGTGTCTAGTTGTTCTGGTGTGCAGTGCTCTATAGCGTCGTTTTGAGGGTAGGAGTTGAAACAGTTTATGTCCAGGATGCGAGGGATCTGCAAATATTTTCACGGCCCTCTTCTTGATTCGTGCAGTATACAGGTCCTCAATGGAAGGCAATATATATTCACATTGTGCCCAGAGAGTGAAATATCAGCCTCTACCTAGGATCGAACTCACAGCCTCCTGATTGTGAGAGAGCTCCACCTTTAGGCCACCGCATCACTCTCCATCTCCAAATTCAGTGAGCTGCTAATATTCACATGTATTTACCTGAAAATATCTTACTTCTGATAAAACAGCCACCAACATTAGAGTTGTACTACAGATAGTCCTCAACTTACAACCTTTTGTTTAGTGACCATTAGAAGTTACCATGACACTGAAACAATGACCTATGACCAATTTTCAAACTTACGACCGTTGCAGCTATCCCCCTGGTCACATGATCAAAATTCAAACGCTTGGAAACTGGCACGTACTTATGACAGTTGCAGCGTCCCAGGGTCACATGATCCCCTCTTGCGAACCTCTGACCAGCAAGAGGGCCGTGGTGGCTCAGGCTGTAAGAAGCCTGTTATTATAACACAGCTGCCTGCAATTACTGCAGGTTCTAGTCCCACCAGGTCCAAGGTTGACTCAGCCTTCCATCCTTTATAAGGTAGGTAAAATGAGGACCCAGATTGTTGGGGGGGCAATAAGTTGACTTTGTAAATATACAAATAGAATGAGACTATTGCCTTACACACTGTAAGCCGCCCTGAGTCTTCGGAGAAGGGCGGGATATAAATGTAAACAAAACAAAAAAATCAATTGGGTTTAAGATCAATGTGTTGCTGTATCATTTTCTCTAACCAAATTTGAATTTTTGCCCAATAATTTCTCGCTTCTGGACATGTCCACCACATGTGATAATACGATCCCGATGTCTGGCGGCATTTTCAACATTTAGTCGATTTATCTTTGAACATTTTTGCCAATCTCTCCGGTGACATGGGCCATCTATAAGACATTTTATACAAATACAATCCCAGTTTCGAGAGATAAAATCTAATTAATTCTTATAGTAGGGGTCGGCAACCTTAAACACTCAGGAGCCACAAAGGTCCTAACCGGAAGTTCCCCATTCAATTTTGGAGCTGACCGGAAGTCCTGTTTCTCCACCATAGTGTCTCCTCCTTTTTCCTCTACCTGTCCTAACCGAAAGCCCTATCAATTGTGGAGCCGACCAGCAACAGACAGCCGCAGCAGAGGGAGGAAAGAGCCACATGCGGCTCCAGAGCTACGGGTTGCTGACTCCTGTCTTAGAGCAAACGAATTGTGATTTTTTTTTTAAATTAATAAGCTGCCTGTGATGCACTAAATTAAGAGTTTGCCAATTTTTCTTGGCTTGTCCATGATTCATTCTAGCCCTATGTCGACTTAATGATCGTTTCTCAGAAATAAATATTCAGAGAGAATATTCACTGCGCTGAAAAAGTCCTGAAGTTGTTTAATAAAGACGTATCTTCTGTCTTCATGTGCAATTTGATATTAACTTACATCTTGTTATTTAACAGAGTCCTTAACATTAATGTGGCTATGAGACAATACAGAGAGACCTCGACTTACGACAACTGAGCCCAGAATTTCTGTCGCTAAACAAGGCAGTCATTAAGCAAGTTTTGTACCTTTCTACAGCCTTTCTCCTAGAGTTGTTAAGTGGATATCCTCGCATCTTAAGTTAGTAATACGGTTGTTAAGCAAATCCAGTTTTCCCCATGATTTTGCTAGTCAAAGGGTCTCAAGACGGGACCACATAACCCCAGGACAATGCAACCGTCATAAGTATATGCCAGTTGCCAAGCCTCCGAAGTTGGATCACGTGATCGTGGGAATGCCACAACGAACGGTCGTAAGTGTGAAAAATGGTCATAGATCGGCACTGAAAAAAGCAAGTTAACTACAAACGGTCACTAAGCAAAGGCTTGCAAGTCGAGAAACACCTGTACTGATCCCTTCAGTTTCCGAAAGATTTGGAGCAAAGCTTGCCAGAGTACATATTATAGAACCAGCTGCGCAGGTGATAGAGGGAGTTCCACGTAACTCCCATGTAACTCTTCTCCTGCGCAGACTGCACTGGCTACCTGTTGCCTTCCGGGTGCATTTCAAGGTTTTGGTTACCACCTTTAAAGCGCTCCATGGCTTGGGACCTGGGTACCTACGGGACCGCCTGCTGTTACCTCATGCCTCCCACCATCCCGTACGCTCTCACAGAGAGGGACTTCTCAGGGTGCCGTCAGCCAAACAATGTCGGCTGGCGGCCCCCAGGGGAAGATCCTTCTCTGTGGGGGCTCCTACTCTTTGGAATGAACTTCCCCCTGGATTACGTCAAATACCTGACCTTGGACCTTTCGCATGAATTGAAAACATATTTGTTTATTCGGGCTAGCTAAACGCTTTTAAACTGTTTAGTTTTTAAATTTTAAATTCTATTTATATTTTAAATTGGGGTTTTAGATTTTAATTATTTTAATTTTTCGGCCAATTGTGTAATAAGTGTCTTAATTTCGTTTTTAATATTGTATATTGTGTATGTTTTTAGCCTGGCTGTACACCGCCCTGAGTCCTTCGGGAGAAGGGCGGTCTAGAAATTCAATAAATAATAATAATAATAATAATAATAATAATAATAAAAATAATAGAAGCGAAAATTGTTCGAACGCTTTTTAAAGATTTAAATTTCTAATTGACGGGTTGTTCCGAGCGGAACGAAATGGAAGCCTTCATGAATAATGGATCGTCGCTCAAAATGAAAACGTCACACACAAAATGGCCGTCATAAAAAGTTCTGCCAAAGTTTGGGGTTCCATTCCCATCCCCAGCTTCCCCTTCTAATAGAAAGGAACGGACTGACGGGAGATAAATCAAATCTGAAATCAAATCCAGATTGGAAAGATGGGGCTAGTGTCCTGCGCGAGTCTATAGAGGAGCCAACAGAATTACTAATGAAATTCTCTCGTAGGAAGCAGCCGAAAGGAATATATTAAAAAGAGCGAGGGAGACAGACACAACAACAGACACAAATAGACAAGAAGCATTCGTAAGAGAGGGACCGACGGAAAGGCATTATGAATTCTCAAGTTGACACACCTGTTTAAAGCAGGTGTGTCAAACTCATTTCACTGAGGGCCGCGTCAGGATTGTGTTTGACCTGGAGGTGTGGCCAGATGGGCGTGGCCAACTTGGCGTCACTCGTGTAATGGCCCAAGTGCTCTGCCAGCCAAAATGGACTCCCGAGCTCCATTTTCACCCGGACGGCCTCCTGCAAATCCTGTGGCCTCCCAATTTTCACTGGCAGAGGCACCACAGAGTTCCTCTGGCAGAGTTCCTTCACTGTTTCCAGGGTGGACTCGCGGGCCAGATCTAAGCACCCCGCGGGCCGGATTCGGCCCATGAGCCTTTATCAGAGTTTGCAGTAGAAATTAAATCCAGAAAAGCACACACAGAGAACTGTTGATGCATCAGGATTCATTAACTTCTCTTTATAGACATATTTAACGCATGAAGATAAATGTACAATACCAAAATAGCTCCTTCAACATAGTAGCAGGTACAAGCAAAACACAAGGCAGGAGAGAACAGTTAAGTTTCAATTTCAGCAGAGCCGACTCATTTCAGTTTCTCTGCACAGACTCAGAAGCTGAAGGGCTAAGCCATGCCCAGACTTCTTACCTAAGTTTCTGTTTCCAAAACAGCCCTCATTGGCTGACCCAATTGCTATGCCTATTCACTGGCTGACCTGTTCCAGTCTATGAATATTCATTCATTGAGGGAGCTGTTCGGAGCTCCCACATAACACCTATCCTGCGCAGACTGCACTGGCTACCTGTTGTTTTCGGGTGCGCTTCAAGGTATTGGTTACCAGCTTTAAAGCGCTCCATGGCTTAGGACGGGGCTATCTATGGGACCGCCTACTGCCGGCTTCTATCTCCCATCCTCCGGTGCGTTCCCACAGAGAGGGACTCCTCAGGGTGCCGTCAGCCAAACAGTGTCGACTGGCGGCCCCCAGGGGGAGGGCCTTCTCTGTGGGGGCTCCTACTCTTTGGAATGAACTTCCCCTGGATTACGTCAAATACCTGACCTTGGACCTTTCGCATGAATTGAAAACATATTTGTTTATTCGGGCTAGCTAAACGCTTTTAAACTGTTTAGCTTTTAAATTTTAAATTCTATTTATATTTTAAATTGGGGTTTTTTAGATTTTAATTATTTTAATTTTTCGGCCAATTGTGTAATAAGTGTCTTAATTTAGTTTTTAATATTGTATATTGTGTATGTTTTTAGCCTGGCTGTACACCGCCCTGAGTCCTTCGGGAGAAGGACGGTCTAGAAATTCAATAAATAATAATAATAATAATAATAATAATAATAATAAAAATAATAGAAGCGAAAATTGTTCGAACGCTTTTTAAAGATTTAAATTTCTAATTGACGGGTTGTTCCGAGCGGAACGAAATGGAAGCCTTCATGAATAATGGATCGTCGCTCAAAATGAAAACGTCACACACAAAATGGCCGTCATAAAAAGTTCTGCCAAAGTTTGGGGTTCCATTCCCATCCCCAGCTTCCCCTTCTAATAGAAAGGAACGGACTGACGGGAGATAAATCAAATCTGAAATCAAATCCGTACGATTGGAAAGATGGGGCTAGTGTCCTGCGCGAGTCTATAGAGGAGCCAGCTGAATTATTAATGAAATTCTCTCTCGTAGGAAGCAGCCGAAAGGAATATATTAAAAAGAGCGAGGGAGACAGACACAACAACAGACACAAATAGACAAGAAGCATTCGTAAGAGAGGGACCGACGGAAAGGCATTATGAATTCTCAAGTTGACACACCTGTTTAAAGCAGGTGTGTCAAACTCGATTTCACTGAGGGCCGCGTCAGGATTGTGTTTGACCTGGAGGGGTGTGGCCAGATGGGGCGTGGCCAACTTGGCGTCACTCGTGTAATGGCCCAAGTGCTCTGCCAGCCAAAATGGACTCCCGAGCTCCATTTTCACCCGGGACGGCCTCCTGCAAATCCTGTGGCCCTCCCGAATTTTCACTGGCAGAGGCACCACAGAGTTCCTCTGGCAGAGTTCCTTCACTGTTTCCAGGGTGGACTCGCGGGCCAGATCTAAGCACCCCGCGGGCCGGATTCGGCCCATGAGCCTTTATCAGAGTTTGCAGTAGAAATTAAATCCAGAAAAGCACACACAGAGAACTGTTGATGCATCAGGATTCACTAACTTCTCTTTATAGACATATAACGCATGAAGATAAATGTACAATACCAATGTAGCTCCTTCAACATAGTAGCAGGTACAAGCAAAACACAAGGCAGGAGAGAACAGTTAAGTTTCAATTTCAGCAGAGCCGACTCATTTCAGTTTCTCTGCAGAGACTCAGAAGCTGAAGGGCTAAGCCACGCCCAGACTTCTTACCTAAGTTTCTGTTTCCAAAACAGCCCTCATTGGCTGACCCAATTGCTATGCCTATTCACTGGCTGACCTGTTCCAGTCTATGAATATTCATTCATTGAGGGAGCTGTTCGGAGCTCCCACATAACACCTATCCTGCGCAGACTGCACTGGCTACCTGTTGTTTTCGGGTGCGCTTCAAGGTATTGGTTACCACCTTTAAAGCGCTCCATGGCTTAGGACCGGGCTATCTATGGGACCGCCTACTGCCGGCTTCTATCTCCCATCCTCCGGTGCGTTCCCACAGAGAGGGACTCCTCAGGGTGCCGTCAGCCAAACAGTGTCGACTGGCGGCCCCCAGGGGGAGGGCCTTCTCTGTGGGGGCTCCTACCCTGTGGAACGAACTTCCCCTCGGACTTCGACAACTACCTGACCTTAGGACCTTTCGCCGCGAACTTAAAACCTATTTATTTCGTATGGCTGGACTAGCTTGATTTTTTATCTTTAGATTTTAATTGGATTCGATGGGTTTTTTAAATTTTATAATTTTATAGGGGAGTAAGTTATTTTAATATTTGGGCTAATTTAATCAGTTTTTTAAGGGTTGTTTTAATTAGTGTGTATATTTGTATTTTACCTGCCTGTTCACCGCCCTGAGTCCTTCGGGAGAAGGGCGGTATACAAATTAAAATATTATTATTATTATTATTATTATACTCTGATATCCTTGAGTTTGACAGCTCTGGTTTAAAGCAAAAAGGGCCCGCCTTATTAAAACGAATTTCCAAAAGATTTCAAACAAGCTGAAAAGCCATACAGACAGTCCTTGACTTACAACTGTTCATTTAGTGGCCGGTCAACGTGACGGCAGCACTGAAAAGAAGGGATTTGTGACCGCTGCAGCATCCCCAGCTCACGTGATCAAAATTCGGATGCTTGGCAACTGGTTCGTGTTTATGACGGTTGCAGTACCCTGGGGTCCTTTGACGATCTTTTGAACTCAGATTCACTTAACAGCCATGTTACTAACTTAACAACCGCAGTGATTCACTTAACAACCGCGGCAAGAAAGGTCATAAAATGGGACAAAATTCACTTCACAAATCATCTCGCTTAACAGCGTACGTTTTGGGCTCAAGGGTGGTCGTAAGTCGAGGACTACCTGGGTAGGCTTTGCAGCAAGACCGTTCTACTCTACGTACATATTTGGCTACCGTTTATCAGCAGATAAATGTTATTCCAATATTTTTCTTAAAAAAAATAATAAATTATAGATTTCTCTAGTCACTATTTTTTTTTTTCAGTCTAATCTATTTTTCTGAATTGTTATGAGGATAGAAGAGAGGGGAAAAACAATATAAGCTTCTTTAAATTACTTGAAAAGCATAACAGTTACAGCCTCTAATAGCATCATTTAGTTCACGCTGAAAGTATTGGTGCTTATTACCATCTTAGTATATATACAAAAGCAAAATTGTAAAACTTAAAAATATAACAACTATGTGCAGTTCTCAAAACCTTAGTTGAACTTCCAGATTTTATGCCACTTTTAAAATATAATGTAGATGCCTTTAAGACAGTAATCACATCGACCAGATTGAATTAAATTAGAATCACAGAATTAAGCAAATTTAAATATCCTCATCAACTTGTGTATTTTTGTTTTGCCTGCTTGAAATGTGGCAGGTGACAAAAACAACCAAAGATTAAATAAAAGTCCAAAAAATACATGGCACATAAACTATACCCTATTGATAAATTAACCTTAGGAGACTAACTTCTTAAAAGATATTTTGAGAATAAATATTAACTGAACAGAAAGAGCATTTAAGGAATATTTTACATAAGAAATGAAAGATCCATTTTGGGATATCATTTAAAATTCTGACTTGGTATGAAATCACAACACTTCGGCAGGACTTACTTCGGCTGGATATGCTGTGATATAGTGTAATAAGTGGAAAGGATGTTTATTTGCGGTTATTTAAGTTTAAACAAATGATAAACAGCTTTAGCTACAACACTGATAAAGTTAACCAATTGTTTAGATGAGGTTAACATTTTTCCCCAAGGTATCAAATGAAGCATCTGGATTTTAAGTGGTGCTCTGGGTTAGTTCATGAGAAAGTCATTGAGCTACAGCAGACTATTCAAAGCACTATATATGTTATACAGAACACAAGTGGTTTAATGGACAGCTAACAAATGGACAGCTAACATCAAAAACATCATTAAAAAAGGACAACAAAGAATGTTCTTTCTGCGCCAACTCAGTAAGCTCAAACTGCCCAAGGAGCTGCTGATTCAGTTCTACAGAGAAATTATTGAGTCTGTCATTTGCACCTCTATAACTGTCTGGTTCGGTTCTGCAACCCAACAAGAAAGACACAGACTTCAGAGGATCATTAGAACTGCAGAAAAAACAATTGCTACCAACCTGCCTTCCATTGAGGACCTGTATACTGCACGAATCAAGAAGAGGGCCGTGAAAATATTTGCAGATCCCTCGCATCCTGGACATAAACTGTTTCAACTCTTACCCTCAAAACGACGCTATAGAGCACTGCACACCAGAACAACTAGACACAAGAACAGTTTTTTCCCCGAAGGCCATCACTCTGCTAAACAAATAATTCCCTCAACACTGTCAGACTATTTACTGAATCTGCACTACTATTAATCTTCTCATCGTTCCCATCACCAATCTCTTTCCAGTTATGACTGTATAACTATAACTTGTTGCTGGCAATCCTGATGATTTATATTGATATATTGACCATCAATTGTGTTGTAAATGTTGTACCTTGATGAACGTATCTTTTCTTTTATGTACACTGAGAGCATATGCATCAAGACAAATTCCTTGTGTGTTCAATCACACTTGGCCAATAAAAATTCTATTCTATTCTATTCTATTCTATTCTATTCTATTCTATTCTATTCTATTCTATTCTATTCTATTCTTAATAAAACACCATGGATAACCAACATGAGTAAGACAATCTTCCAAATGAATTGAAAACGATGGTATCAAGATCCAAGCGATTTTATTTCAGATTACATTTCCGTTCCTTAAAATGGGCCCTTTGTAGCGGATGAAAAGAAAACCAGGCACGTTTTAGAAGGACGGGAAATTCGGACAGGAAATCTGAACAGTTGTTTAGAAACAACACCGAACTCCCGTTTGAATTCTACATATTCGCACAACCGACCGTCTCCTTTCCATCGGCCAATCTCAAGAAAAGTTTATTTGGGTTTCCGTAGCCACAAAAACTGCAAGGATGCAAGAAACGTATCAGCGGCAAACCTGCGTCGCTGGAGGTCTTCGAGAAAAGATTAGACCGCTATTTGTCCGGGATGCAATAAAATCACCTGCCTCGGGACGGGGGGTGGGGGGGCTGGAGTAGATGACCTCCAAGGTCCTTTCCAGCACTAGGAGTCTATGTCTATGTCTCCAAGGGGTTAGAAAACAGACCACAATTTTATGGGTGTGTAAAGCTGAAAAAGGCCCACCACTGCACACGGAAGGTGGGGGGTTGTCTTAAAACAGCCCCCTCCAAAAAAACGACCGTGTTGATGGGTCTACCCCACAAGTCAAGTCAATAAGTCAAGTCAATGGCATCAAGTCATTGACCCAATGGGTCAAATGGGTCTACCCCACAAGTCAATAAATGTCTGGGGCTAACAGGGGGTTCAGTAAATGTTTGGGGTTCAGTAGGTGACCGATGGAAGGTCAGTAGGAGCCAATTCATATTTGGGGATCTTTGAAAAAGCTCTAAGGCAGGGGTCTCCAACCTTGGTCCCTTTAAGACTTGTGGACTTCAACTCCCAGAGACCCTGACCAAGGTTGGAGACCCCTGCTCTAAGGCACCCCAAAGTCCTGTTCCGGCAGCAAGAATGCCTCCCATTGTCAAAATTAATCTCAAATTAATATCCGTAATGCTAGGCGATCAAAGTGGCGCTTACCGCATTATTTTCAAATAATGAAGGTTGGGGGAAGGGAGGGGTCAGTGAGCCATTAGAAGGGTCCTCGGTAAAGGGTTTGGATGAGCTAAAGAGTTTGGGGAAACACCCCCCCCCCGTTAAACCTGAATTTTGCTCCTGAAAGAAGAGGCAGGATGATGGGATGGGAAGTGTTTTCTGTGATTTAGGGGGGTGGGGAGGGAGGGCTTTCTCGCAGGCGTTTCATTACTCAAAGTAGATGATATCATCAGTTGTAGAAGGAGAAGGGGCTTGCTCTCGGTTTATATACTATGTAAGTCCACTGCCTTCAAGCACTGATGATGTGACCCAGTTTGGTAATGAAACCTCTGCAAGAAAACCACCAAGCTCAGCGAGCACCGAGGACCCTACGGTCTTCCTCCTCCTCTCCTTCTCTTCCGTTACACAAGCCTCTCTCCCTCCTAAGACTGATGATGTTCCCTAGTTTGGGTCGTGAAACGTCTGCGGGAAAAACCCCAATTCAGAGGACTCCCACAATCCTCCTCCTCCACTCCGCAAACTCCCCTCCTTTCTAGCACCGATGATGTTACCTAGCCAGGGAATGAAAAAAGAAAGTTTTCTGCAAGAAAACAAGCACGCACCAAGGACCGCCCCCAGTCTCCTCCTCCTCTTCTGCACACTCCCCGCTCCCTCCTAGCACGGATGATGTTCCCTAGTTGGGTAATGAAATGTCTGAAAAAAAGCAACAAAGCTCAGACAGCACCAAAGGTTCTTTGGTCCCCCTCCTGCTCCTCCCTACAAACCACACTCCCTCCTAGCACTGATGACGTTCCCTAGCCAGGCAATGCAACGTCTTTAAGAGAACCACCAAGCTGGGAAAGCACCAAGCACCCCTCATTTTGTCACGGCAGCTGACGTGGGGAGGGGGTATCGTAACCCCCACCCAGTAATTCCCCTTGCCAGGAGGCCGCCCCCTCCCTAGGATCATATTCGAGGTCTTCTAGCCCAACCCCTTGCCCAAGTAGGAGACTCTACACCATTCCAGACAAGTGGCTGTCCAGTCCCTTATTCAAAACCCCCAGTGAGGGAGCACCCACAACTTCTGGAGGCAGGCAGTTCCACTGGTTAACTGTTAAGAATTGCTAATTGCTTCAGTCTTAAGAATTGCTAATTGCTTTCAATTAACTGGTTTATTGTTAGCAATTGTTAATCGGTTCATTAACGATCATTAACCAGTTCATTAACATTATTAACTGGTTCATTATTTACCTTGAACCAGTTAATTGCTAAGCATTATTAATCGGTTCATTAACCATTAACCTGTTAATTATTTACTATTAATCGGTTAACCATTATTAATCAGTTCACTGTTATCCATTATTTGGTTGATTATTTACTATTATTAACCAGTTCACTGTTCACCATTATTAACCGGTTCATTGTTATCCATTAACTGGTTCATTATTTACTATTATTAACCAGTTCATTGTTATCCATTAACAGGTTAATTATTTACTACTATTAACAGGTTCATAGTTCACCATTATTAACCAGTTCATTATTCACCCTTATTAACCGGTTCATTATCCATTATTAACCAGTTCATTGTTATCCATTAACTGGTTCATTATTTACTATTATTAACTGGTTCATAATTCACCATTATTAACCAGCTCATTATCCATTATTAACCGGTTTAATTATTTACTATTATTAACTGGTTCATTGTTCACCATTATTAACTGGTTCATTGTCATCCATTAACTGGTTCATTATTTACTATTATTAACCGGTTCACCGGTCACCATTATTAACCAGTTCATTATCCACCATTATTAACCAGTTCATTATCCATTATTAACCGGTTCATTGTTCACCATTATTAACCGGTTCCTTATCCATTATTAGCCGGTTTAATTATTTACTATTATTAACCGGTTCACTGGTCACCATTATTAACCAGTTCATTATTCACCATTATTAACCGGTTCATTATCCATTATTAACCGGTTCATTATCCATCACTAGCCGGTTCAATTATTTACTATTATTAACCGGTTCACTGGTCACCATTATTAACCAGTTCATTATTCACCATTATTAACCGGTTCATTATCCATCACTAGCCGGTTCAATTATTTACTATTATTAACCGGTTCACTGGTCACCATTATTAACCAGTTCATTATTCACCATTATTAACCGGTTCATTGTTCACATTAACCGGTTCATTATCTATTATTAACCGGTTCATCGTTCACCCTTATTAGGTTCATTATTTCCTATTATTAACCGGTTCACTGGTCCCCCCAGCTCCCCCTCCCCCTTACCTATGCCCAGCCCGACCACCAAGCGCCCTCCGAGCAGCGTCTCCTTATCGGGGGCGGCGGCCAGGAGGACGGCGCCGGCGGCGAAGAGCAGGCTGGCCAGGAGGATGCAGGCGCGGCGGCCCCACCAGCCGTTCAAGGCGCCGCCCAGCAGAGCGGCCAAGGCGGCGGCGCCCACCGTGCCGGAGACCAGCAGCTCCTGCCAGGCGGCGTCCAGGCGCAGCTCCTTCTTGAGCAGCAGCAGAGCCCCGGAGACCACGCCGGTGTCGTAGCCGAAGAGGAAGCCGCCCAGCGCCGAGAAAGCCGCCACCACGTAGACGAAAGAGGCCGGCTCGTCCTGCTGGAACTGCCGCCGGGCCGCCCGCTCCAGATCCGAGCAGCCGCCGCCGCCTCCTCCTCCTCCTCCTCCTCCGCCGCCCGAAGAAGAAGCCAGGCTGTTCAGGCTGGAGCAAGACTCGGCGGCCGCGATCAGGCTCCGCTCGCCCAAGCTGGCCGAGCCTTCCCGCCTGGAAGAAGGAAGAAGAGGCGGCGGAGGAGGAGGAGGAGGCGGCGGAGGCTGCTGCCGCCGCCGCTTCTCCCCCATCAGGTTGCTCAAGCTCCGCAGCGTGTATTCCACGTTGGCCTTGCGGGACATCGGGACGCCGTTGCCCACCGGCCGGGCTCCTACTTGACTTCTTCGCCTCCTCTTCCCCTTCGGCTTGCCTGCAAGGCTCCGCAGCTGCCTTTCATGCTCCGGCCACGCTCGGATTGGAGCGCCGCGGAGCGCGACAGCAGCAGCCCCCCGTCCGCTCACCTCCGAGGGCGCTGCCCTCTCACGCCCGGCTGGGAGGAGCAGGAGGGAGAAGGGGGGGAAAAAAAGGGGGCGGTACGGGAGGTGATTGGTTAGCTTTGCCGAGGGGCGTGGTTGAAGGTGGAGCTAAGTGGGAGGGGCTTTTGTCTCCTCCTCCTCCTCCTCCTTTGTTTTGGCCCTGCGAGTTTTTATTTATTTTTTTTATTTATTTATTTTATTTATTTATTTTATTTATTTATTTTGTTTATTTTCGTATTTCGTCAAGCAGCATCTATTTGATAACAGAGGCAAGTGTAAACCTAATTTTGAATACGTGAAATGAATAGAATAGAATTTTTTTTATTTAATTTTTAAAAAGAGTTTATTATTTATTTCTTTTATTATTATTTTTTATTTTTGTATTTTGTCAAGCATGTATTTGATAACGGATGCAAGTGCAAACATAATTGTGAATACATGAAATGAATAGAATAGAACTTTTTAATTTAATTTTTAAAAAGAATTTATTTATTTCTTTTATTATTTTTTTATTTTTGTATTTTGTCAAGCATGTATTTGATAACAGATACAAGTGTGAACATAATTGTGAATACACAAAATGAATAGAATAGAATCTTTTTTAATTTTTTTAAAAGAGTTTATTTTATTAGTTTTATGTATTTAATTTATTTAGTTATTTATTTTATTTATTTTTGTATTTCGTCAAGCATGTATTTGATAACAGATACAAGTGTAACAATTTTGAATACATGAAATGAATAGAATAGAATCTTTTTTTATTTAATTTTTTAAAGAGTTTATTTTATCATTTATTTTATTTTAGTTATTATTTTATTTATTTTTGTAATTCGTCAAGCATGTATTTGATAACAGATACAAGTGTAAACATAATTTTGAATACATGAAATGAATAGAATTTTTTTTAATTTAATTTTTTAAAATAATTTTATAAATTTATTATTTGTAAATGGATATGAATAAAAAGAAACATTAGGACAAGGAAAAAGTTTGGGGAAAAAAATATATAGAATCATAGAAGGGCAGAGTTGGAAGGGTCCTTGGAGATCATCTAGTCCAACCCCCTGCTCAATAGATGTCTCTCAATTGTGTTTTGATGGTGTTTTTTATTTCTTTGGGCATGTGCCTGTTGTTGTCGACTTGTCATTGTTGTGGTGTGGTTCCATTCTTTCGGATCTTGTCAGGGAGATTCAATTCAATTCCAAACTTTATTGTCAATGTACAACATGAGTACAATGAGATTGGAGGAGCCTCCCTTAGTGCAGTCCCCCCGCAACACAAAATACATCTCAATAACTCATAAAAGAAAGAATAACTCATAAAAGAAAGAATGACTCATAAAAGAAAGAACTCTAACCCAATAGATCAACAATAACATTTCTATGCTTGTAAACTTCATTTGGAGACAATGATACTGCTAGGTATTTGTTGCTCCAACTATTATAAAAGAACTTCCCCCCCGCCATCTAACTTTGAAAATAACGATCAACTTTATAATGCCTTGGTAAGGCCACACTTGGAATACTGCATTCATTTTTGGTCGCCACGATGTAAAAATGATGTGGAGACTCTAGAAAGAGTGCAGAGAAGAGCAACAAAGTTGATTAGGGGACTGAAGCCTAAAACATATATAAAGAACGGTTGCTGGAATTGGGTATGTCTAGTCTGGTGAAAAGAAGGACTAGGGGAGACATGATAGCAGGGTTCCAATATCTCAGGGGCTGCCCCAAAGAAGAGGGAGTCAAGCTATTCGCCAAAGCACCTGAAGGCAGGACAAGATGCAATGGATGGAAACTAATCAAGGATAGAAGCAACCTAGAACTAAGGAGACACTTCCTGACGGTGAGAACAATTAACCAGTGGAACAACTTGCCTCCAGAAGTTGTGAATGCTCCAATACTGGAAGTTCTTAAGAAGATGTTGGATAACCATTTGTCTGAAGTGGTATAGGGTTTCCTGCTTAGGCAGGGGGTTGGACTAGAAGACCTCCAAGGTCCCTTCCAACTCTGTTATTCTATTTGTTTGTGTTTGTTTAGGTATAACACACGTGTATCTATTAAGTGTTCAAATATTATCTTAAATGATAAGGAGAAAAAGTTTTTTTTAAGTGAGAACAAGCTTTGAAATGTCATCTGATACGGAACCTCTTATGTTTTACTCAATCTACAGTATGTAAGCTTTTTACTTCTTCTTACTTTGCTATCATATTAACTGATATTTCAACAGTAAAATCCTGCTCTTATCTGTTCCAGTAGTAAGCAGAAGGTGTCAACACAAAAAGGCAATGCTTATTTGTGCTTATTAGGTGTTGTGTTGTGACATTGTGTTGTGATCACACCTCACACTGTAGTAGGTCAAGGTTGCTAAGCCCAGTTTAAGAAAGAAAAACTTGGAGGTTTGCCTAGCACACTAAGTTACCTTTGGTCTAACTAGGTTACATAGAATGAATCACTAATGATGAGATTGCATAATATGCTAAGCCGTAAAACATAATTATTAAGTCACTTTGACATGATTCATGCAGTCTCCAAACCAAAAACAAGTATTTAATCTTAATGCAATGTTCAAAACTAACCAGTAAGTCTATTTTGAATTTACTGACCCCTCACATCCTGGACATAAACTGTTTCAACTCCTACCCTCAAAACGACGCTACAGAGCACTGCACACCAGAACAATTAGACAATCCAGAGGCTGTGAGTTTAATCCTAGGTGGAGGCAGATATTTCTCTCTCATACACTGAGAATATATCTGCTGAACAAAACTCCGCATTGGTGACAGGAAGGGCATCTGGCCATTCCAACGCTCTGTTAGCTCCATTCAGTTGCCCAGACTCCATCCTGGATCACGGACCAGATCGTGTGATCCAGTAACTATCGCAGCCAGTAGTTTGACGATATGTTAACGATGGCAGAGTGAAGCTCCACCCACCCGCCTGGGTGTTATTACTTCCTGGTTTAACCAGGAAGTAATGTGTTTTTTACCTTCTGCACATGTTCAGAAGGTTTTGCGTTTGCGCAGAAGGTCTGGGCGCACATGTGATGCACGCACGCACTTCCAAGCCGGTAAAGAAGGTAAATAGATTTCAACCCCAGATTATGGGGTCGTTAAATGAAGATGATGATCAGATTAGATTGCAGCCCCCCCAAGAAGTGACCTGCAGCAGACCCAATAAAACAATTTACCATCTTGTTGCTGTAAATCCATTAATCTTTTCCTTATGAGTTAGCATTCCGAAGGATTACACAGCATATCATTCCTCCTTTCTAATTCCCTGGTATTATTTGGTTAACCGGTGGGTAACAGATCATAGTGTGAAATGTCCAATAGCCTATTTTGTTTCCGTTCCGACATTTTCCGTGCCTTTTCCTAAAAGCACAGTCATTCAGCGGGATTTAAAACATGCAAATCCTATGAAGCTAATGCTGGTAATATTTGTTCTGACCAGCAGGCCTCCGAAGATTAACAATTGTTATTGCAGTTATAGGTATTAGGCTTGCAACTGTAAAGTTATAATGTCGAAAAAGCAGGGGGGGGGATTTTTTGGGTGGTGGGACCAAAGCTTTTCTGCAAATACGCGCAAAAAGAGAGTGGGGTGCATTTCGGAGACCAGCATTGTTGTAATATAAGGCAAGGAAGATCAAATAAATCCGCATAATAAAAGGACGCTTGGTATTGGCTCTTCAGCACAAATTTTTCCGACCAGCAGAAAAGGAACTTTCTTTCATTTTTCTATCGTTATAAAAACCTAACGGTGCTTCTGTTTGGATGAATTGTTCTGTTCCTGCAGTGCGGGGGGGGAGGGGGGGGGCAAATCAAATATCTATATAAGGACCCCACAGCCAGAGTTATGAAAGTACTAATGTAGTCATGACACGGAATGATTAGTGGCCTCCTCTTGTGAGTTTTAATAAAAAGGAAGAAAAAAATTCCATTAAAAGCTACCAAGCTGGGACATTCTCTTGTAGAAGCCCCTGTGATCGTTTTGTAAGGTCCCAAAATGTACTTGAGTCACCAGAATGGCTGTTATGACCCAGGCCCAAGTAGGTAACGCAATCAGTTAAAAACAAAACAAAACAGACTTTATTAGAACAGCTGAGAATTAACTCATTCTCAGCATCGTCCAAACTAAATCAAAGCAAATTCTTCATAACACAAGTCTTCAGTCTTATCACCAACCTTGGTCTCATTAGGCAAACTGCCAAAGGCTTTTCTTGGCAAAAGTTCAAAAGCAGAAGACGCCGACAAGAAATAAATGCAGCAAGACAAGGAGCACATCTATCAGTGTTGTTTTCCGACAAAGAGCCCAAACACCGTTGCTGGTCTTTTAAGCCTTATGGGAGGGGCCAATCATCTCTTGGCCCTACTCCTGAGTCGTCCTCTTTGCTTGAGCTGCTCTTGCCTTCTGGCAGCTCTTCTCATGCGTGCATTAGGAACAGGCTCCTTCTGTTCCTCTGCCTCACTACTGTCAGCCTCTGGAGGCTCTGGAGTCCACACATCACTCCCTGATGGCCCTGGCCCCATCTCTGCCTCCAACACAGAGCCCTCATCCGAGCCTCCAGGACTGGCCCATGTTTTTCCTCAGCCTCATCGCTGTCCGACTCCGTTGCCAGCTCCGCAGGCTGCTGGCGGACCACAACAATGCCAAAGAGAGAGACTCAAGAAGAGGCTTGGGAAAATATCAGCTTTAATTTGTACAAAGAAGAGCTGGGTAGATCATACCACTACATACAGACGAAGAGCATGCAGTGAAAGGCTACACCGTGGGGAAGGTATGCCGTTCTTTTATACCTTCAGAGATATCAGCTTAGTACCCAGTTCTGGCCCCCTGCCCCATCCCTTCCTTTCGAAGTGTGGCAAGGATCAGGGGAGTTGAGTGCTTAGCAACAGAGTGGCTGGGTTCTTAGCAACACAGGTCTTTGCACGATGTAACCCCGCCAAATCATGACATACCCTGCTTCTTGAGATATCCACCAGGCATGGAGTTGTACGAAAAAACAAGATACCAGAAGTTAGATCACTGGTAGAAAGCAAATGCCAGAGGCAATTCCAATGCTTAGCAAAGCAATTCTTACAGAAGCAAAACAGCAAGTCAAACCAATTCTGCTGACGCTACTATTATGTCCCACTAATTCTACCTATTCCTATTATTATTATTATTATGTCCCTTCAGTTTCATAGGACTGTAGAGTTGGAAGAGGCTGTCGGCTTAAATTGGAATTAAAACTTTACACAGACAAATGACCCTCTGCTCTTGGCTTTGAACAGGTCCCATGAAAGGGAATCTCCCAATTGCAAAGGGTGAGGGGAAGAAAAAAGAAGGAGGGGAAGGGAGGGGAGGGGAGGAAAAGGAGGGGAGAGGAAGGGGAAGAAGGAAGAAGGGAAAGAAGGAGAAGGAGGGAAGGAAGGGAGGGGAGAGGAAGGAAATAAGGAGGAAGGGAAGAAGGAGAGGGAGGAGGGAAGGGAGGGAGGGAAGGAAAAGGAGGAGAGGAAGGAAAAGGAGGGAGGGAGGAAAGGAAAAGGAAGAAGGAAAGAGGAGAGGAAGGGAAGGGAGGAAGGAGAGGAAGGAAAGAAGGAGGAAGAAGAGGGAGGGAGGAGAAGAAGAGGAAGGGAAGGGAGCGGAGGGGAGGGAGGGAAGTGGGAGGGAATGGAAGGAAGGAAAGAAGGAGAGGTAAGGGAAGGAGGGAGAGGAAGGGAAAGAAGGAGGGAGGAGGGGAAGGGAATGAAAGAAGGAAAGGAAAGGAAAATGTGGGAAGGGAAGGGGAGAGAAGGGGAGGGGAGGAGAGGAGATGAAAGGAAAGGAAAATGTGGGAAGGGGAGGAGAGGGGAGGAGAGGAGAGGAGGGGAAAGGAAAGGAAAGGAAAGGAAAGGAAAGGAAAGGAAAGGAAAGGGCCCTTCCAAAGATTAGTTTGCTTTTTACAGAAACACCGGGGGGATGTAGGCATTTCGAGGAAAGAAAATGAGATAGGCTCAGGAATGAAATGAGAATTCAAGACGAGCCAAGGATGAGCACATCCTTCGCAGAATATTATCTTGACCTCCCGAGATTGCCCTACAGACTCAAAAGGTTGGTTGAGTCATGGACAGACCGTTTCGGATCAAAATACAACCTACGCCTCAATTATGGAAAGGGCAAGAAAAGGAACCGGAAAAAGGGGTTGTGTACGAAGACTTAGAACGATAAAGCCCCCCGAGTCCAGATGCAGAGAGTAAAACGGATTAACATTCTCTCTGATGCCATCAAAGATAGAATCGCAAAAGAGAGAACGCAGCTTCCGTTTCCCTCCATGATTGCGGAGACAACCTGGATAAGGAAAAATCAAGCAGGTCGTTTTTCCCTGTTTCTATTGAGAACAAAGCATCGAATACCTGAACATAAAAATACAAGATTCCTCGGGGAGCTTTAAGGAACTTTAAAAAAAAAAAATAACCACTCAATTAATTACAGTATTTAAAGTACCATTGAAAGTCGTAGGCTGGACACGTCACCAGGGGTGGGCTTCAAAAATTTTGGCAAGGGGTTCTCTGCCTAGTTGCTGGGTGGGCGTGGCCATGGTGGGTGTGGCCTAGTCAGCCTCCTGCACAATGGTGGGTGGGGGAGGGGCTTTTTTGCCCTCCCCGGGCTCCGGAGGCTTTCCTTGAGCCTCTGGGAGGGTGAAAACTGCCTCCCCAGGCTCCAGAGGCCCTCCGGAGGCCGGAAACAGGCCTGTTTTTTCCTGAACTTTCGGTAGGCCCATTTTTCGCCCTCCCCGAGCCTCCGCACACACCCTGCACCCAAAACGGGCCACGTGGGGACTCCTGGGAAGGGTGGGTTGGGTGGGGCCAGTCAGGAGTGGGATTTGGGGATTCTCAGAACTGCACAGAATCTTAGCTAGAGGTTCTCCGAACCCCCGCGAACCCCCAGCAGCCCCATCCCTGCATGTCACCATTGTGAGACCGACACCATTGTGAGGTTTCAGTTATGCGTAGCTTGTATCAGAATACAGGTAAGTTCTCCACTTACGACCACAATTGAGCCTCAAATTTATGTTGCTCAATTTGTTACGAGAATTTTGCTCCATTTTACGACCTTTCTTGCCACCGTTGTTCAGCGAAGCACCGCCGTTCTTAAATTAGTAACACGGTTGTTAAGTGAATTTGACTTTCTCATTGCTTGTCCGAAGGTCTCAAAAAGGGGTCGTATGACCACCACCACCCCCGGGACACTGCAGCCATCGTAACTATGAGTCAATTGCCAAGCGTCTGAATTTTGATCACGTGACCCTGAGGAATACTGCAATGGTCGTAAGTGTGAAGAACGGTCGTAAGTCACTTTTTTCAGTGCTGTTGTAACTTTGAACAGTCTCTAAAACCACGATGGCAAACCTATGGCACGTGTCCCACAGGTGGCATGCGGAGCCATATCTGTGGGTACATGAGCGTTGCCCTAGCTCAGCTCCAGCGCGCACATGCGTGCCGACCAGCTGATTTTCAGGCCTTCCGGACCCACCGGAAGTTGGGAAACAGGCCATTTCCGGCCTCCTGAGGACCTCCGGGGGGTGGGGAAGGCCATTTTCACCCTCCCCAGGCTCCAAGAAAGCCTCTGGAGCCTGGGGAGAGCAAAAAATAGGCCCACCAGAAGTTGGGAAACCGGCTTTTTCTGGCCTCCGGAGGACCTTCTGGTGGGTGGGGAAGGCCTTTTTCACCCTCCCCAGGCTCCAAGAAAGCCTCTGGAGTCTGCGGAGGGTGAAAAACGGACCTACCAGGCCCATTAGTAACCTTTTTGCCGTCGTGTGCCAAAAGCGGGGGGAGCGCGTGCCTGCAGAGCAGGGCGGGGCGTGGGAGGCATTGAATTACGGGTGTGGACACACGCACACACGTCCCCCCCATGCTCCCCCCTCCCGCTTTTGGCACACGGCAGCAAAAATGTTAGCCATCACTGCTCTAAACGAAAGGTTGCAAATCGAGGTTGTAAATTGTATATCAACAAGAACCTAGGAGTTATATACTGGATTGTAACCAGCATATATTCTGGAATAAAAACGAGCTGTATACGTCATTTTTATTCCCGAATGAGGCTGGATTATCTTCTGTTCCGGTTCTAAGAAACTTTTTTGGCGTTGTCGCTAAAATTATTTGCGCGACACAGCATTCCCTCTCCCTCCCCGCGTGTGACATCTCAGTGCACAAGTACACCGAAGGCATTGTGTGCAAGACGAGAGTTAGCACGCTCTGAGGCTCTTATAGAATAGAATTCTTTATTGGCCCAGTGTGACTGGACACACACAAGAAATTGGTCTCCTTTATCCTCATTTGTGTTCGCTTCAGAGATCTCCACAAGAGGGTCACTGAATCACTCTTTGATCAAGAGATACATTTATTTTTTTTTGAAAAGAAGATAAAAGAACAAAGACAGAGCTTGGAAATCTCGCACAGGGAACTTCCCGTCTGATTTTTTTTAAATATTTTTTTATTTTTTTAACAAAAAAGAACAAACAAAAAAAGTAATACATAACATACATTGACATAAAACATATATTCCTTCTTTACATCAACTTCGTTTTCCTTATTCTTCTCATATTTACATCCTTATTCCCCCTCTCGTTTCATTTAATTATACTTTTCTTTTTTGTCCCATTCTCCCTTGTTTCTATATATCTTCTATCCTATCTATCCTTCTAACTATTCATTTTCTTTCATGCATTGCCATTTTGTATAAGGTAAAGGTAAAGGTTCCCCTCGCACCTATGTGCTAGTCGTTCCCGACTCTAGGGGGCGGTGCTCATCTCCATTTCAAAGCCGAAGAGCCAGCGCTGTCCGAAGACGTCTCTGTGGTCAAGTGGCCAGCATGACTCAATACCAAAGGCGCATGGAACACTGTTCCCTTCCCACCAAAGGTGGTCCCTATTTTTCTACTTGCATTTTTTTACGTGCTTTCGAACTGCTAGGTTGGCAGAAGCTGGGACAAGTAATGGGAGCTCACCCCGTTTCGTGGCAGCACTAGGGATTCGAACCACTGAACTGCCGACCTTTCGATCGACAAACTCAGCATCTTACCCACTAAGCCACCATGTCCTTGCCATTTTATATACATGTATATATAAGCTTTTCATCATTTACTATTTCTAGTCTCCAGCCAATTATACAATTTGTTCCATACTGTGTAATATTCTGACTCTTCTTTTTCTTTTAACTCCTTCGTTAATTTGTCCATCTTAGCACAGTCCAATATTTTCTTTATCACTTCCTCCTCCGTTGGTATATTCTTGTTTTTCCACTTCTGTGCGTATACTATTCTGGCAGGTGTTATTATATGTAGAATTAGGTATCCTATTTCTTTACTGTATTTCGTGTTGAGTATTCCCAGCAGGAAGGTCTCTGGTCTCCAGTCTATATGTTGATCAGTTATTTCTTCCGGCCACTTTTTAATTTTAACCCAGATTTTTTTCGCTGTTGGACATGTCCACCATAAATGGTAATACGTTCCATATATCTTTTTACACTTCCAACATAATGTGGAGGTGTTTGGGTACATCTTAGCAAGCCTTGCTGGTGGGAGATGCCATCTATAACAGTGGTCACCAACCTTTCGGAACTCAAGGACCACTAAATTCATAATTTTCAATACCGCAGACCACTAATATGATCTGCCTAATGCCCGACTGGGTGGGCGTGGCTAAGTGGACATGTGACTGGGTGGGCATGGCCAACTCGATGCCATTCATGTCAAGGGGCGCCTCGCCAGCCTCTACTCGCCCCTCTCTTCCCAGTGACTCCTTGCCTGCCCTCTCGGGCTCCTTACGGCCCCAACAGGTAGCAGTTGTTGGAGCTAAGCAGCCACCATGAGAAAGAGTCCATAGTTTGAGGACTCCTGATTTAGCGCAATATAAAAAATGCAAATAATTTTTCTGCAGACCACCAAAATTTTCTCGCGGGCCACCAGTGGTCCACGGACCACCAGTTGGTGACCACTGATCTATAAAACATTTTCAACAGAGTGGCTGTGGATGCCGGCATCCCGGTACAGTCAGCTAAATCCGCGGCTGAACATCGGTGGCGAGTCATTGGCCCCGATGGAGAGGGTCCGCAACTTAGGCGTCCTCCTGGATGAACGGCTGTCTCTAGAAGAGCATTTGACGGCCGTCTCCAGGAGAGCGTTCTACCAGGTTCGCCTGGTACGCCAGTTGCGCCCCTTTCTGGACCGGGATGCCCTATCCACGGTTACTCACGCACTCGTGACGTCTCGCCTGGATTACTGCAATGCTCTCTACATGGGGCTTCCCTTGAGGGGCATCCGGAGGCTACAGTTAATCCAGAATGCAGCTGCGCGGGTGATAGAGGGAGCCCCTCGTGGCTCCCATATGACACCTATCCTGCGCAGACTGCACTGGCTTCCTGTGGCCTTCCGGGTGCGCTTCAAGGTTTTGGTGACCACCTTTAAAGCGCTCCATGGCATTGGGCCGGGTTATTTACGGGACCGCCTACTGCGACCGAATACCTCCCACCGTCCCATGCGCTCTCACAGAGAGGGTCTCCTCAGGGTGCCGTCAGCGAGGCAATGTCGTCTGGCGACGCCCAGGGGAAGGGCCTTCTCTGTGGGGGCTCCCACCCTCTGGAATGAACTACCCCCAGGACTTCGTCAGCTTTCGGACCTCCGGACCTTCCGCCGCGGGCTTAAAACATACTTATTTAATTGTGCAGGACTGAGCTAGATTTTAAATTTTGGGTTTTAAATTGGGTTTTATTTCTATTTTTAATTGGACGGGCTTTAGAATAAGTTTTTTAAATGTTTTATATTGTATTTATATTCTATTTATCTGTTTTTAGTGCCTGTAAACCGCCCTGAGTCCCTAGGGAGATAGGGCGGTATATAAATATGATTAAATAATAAATAAATAAATAATAATAACTGGTTTTCCTTGAATGCCGCTGACATTGTCATTTTTATATTTGTTCTCCACATTTTTTCCCATTTCTCCAATTCTATATTGTATCCAAAGTTTTTTGCCCATTCGATCCTTGTTTCTTTAACCGTTTGATTTTTTTTAATTGGGCTGTGTACAAAAATTTTGGAAGTGCTGTAGGGCTATGTACAAACCAGGAATATCACGTGAAGTTATCGACATACGACCGCATAAATTGAGCCCACACAAATTGAGACGTGTGTCAAGAGAGTTTTGCCTCATTTTGCAACCTTTCTTGCCGCAGTTGTTAAGTGAATCGCTGCAACTGTTAAGTCCGTAACTCGGTTGTTAAGCGAATCCAACTTCTCCGCTGATTTTGCTTGTCACAAGGTCGCAAAAGAGGATCACATGACCCCGGGTTGCTGCGAGTGTCATAAATATGAGCCAGAAGTCAAGCAATCCGAATTTTGATCACATGATCAGGGGAATCCTGCAACGGTCATAAGTGTGAAAAACAGTGTTGTGGCCTCTTGGCCGCCAATCCCTCCAGCAGCCGAATCAAATGAGGAGGAGGCGTGGGAGTCAGGGTCAACATCAGGGCAACCCAAGAGCTCCGAAGGGGGAAGAGGGAATGGAGCTGTTAAGAGAGATGTAGCTTGGGCCTTCCGTCAGCCCTCAGATGGAGTGTCAATAGCCCCCAGGTCTGGAGGTGGCTGATGAGGAAGAGGAGGAACAGCTGGGTCCAGTGCCTGATGCACGGATGCGCAGAAGGCAGAGGAGAGGAGAGCAGTGGAAATCTATGAGCCGGTCCTTGGGACAGAAGAGCCACCGCTGCTAGCGAAGCCCCACCATTGAATCATGGTGCATGTGTGCAGCACATTTTTGGCGCACAGCATGCATGCGCAGCCAGCTAAACCGGTTCAGATTTTACCACTGGTTTAGGAGCTGGGGATTTGTGGTGTTTGGGGATTGTTTTGTGCGTTGGACCTGGTCTTTGGGCGTTAAGTGAATTTTGTTGTATGAGTATATTGTCTATACATGTACAATGACAATAAAGTTATTGTTATTATTATTATTGGTAGCATTGTTCGAAAAAGATTTGACCCAGTCAATACATTGTCCACAAAATAGGTATGGTGTGAAAAGAAAACTGAAAAGAAAACATGTTTTTTTTAAAAAAGGGGGAAGTATCACATGACCTCAGGACACAGCAAACGGTCGTAAGTAGGAACCAGTTGCCAAGCATCTGAATTTTGGTATATAAATATGATTAAATAAATAAATAAATAAATAATAAATAAATGATCATATAACTATGGGGATGCTACAGTGGTCGTAAGTGTGAAAAACGGTCATAAGTCAGATTTTTCAGTGCCGTTACAACTTTGAACAGTCACAAAATGAACTGTTATAACTCTTCAATCCAGGGAAGAACCTTGTGAGAGAAAAAAAATAATTCCTATATCTATACCAGAGGTCTCCAACCTTGGCGACTTTAAGCCTGGCGGACTTCAACTCCCAGAATCCCCCAGCCAGCAAAGCAAAGCTGGCTGGGGAATTCTGGGAGTTGAAGTCCGCCAGGCTTAAAGTCGCCAAGGTTGGAGACCTCTGATCTATACGATACGTTGTTTTTGGTAGCTTTCAGAAATTTCCACGTTAAGAAGAATTCGATCTCTTTAAGCAAAACCAGCCAACTAATTATTTCTGCACCAAGGCGAACTGATCTTGCCTTCCCACCACTGCATATAATTTATGAGTGACATATTAATAAATTAAATTATTTGAGCAGGATTTGCAAATGGAAGAGACACGGCGTCTGTCATATCCTCTAGACCAGAAATGCCAGATATAATTTTTGTTATAAATACAGCCCAATTATCCCTGCCATGATTAATATGGTTGGGTCACTGCAACAGGCCCGTGCTTTTATTA
This sequence comes from Ahaetulla prasina, assembly GCF_028640845.1. Classification (NCBI taxonomy): domain Eukaryota; kingdom Metazoa; phylum Chordata; class Lepidosauria; order Squamata; family Colubridae; genus Ahaetulla; species Ahaetulla prasina. Next base: position 7,000,663 of record NC_080545.1, read on the forward strand.
TTTTCAAGCCCAGAAAATTGCATCCGAATGCCACTTCTTGGATGGCAAAGTCGGCGGATTGATTGACTTATGAAGAATTTTAATTTTGAGCGAACCTCCGAGGTGGCAAACAAAAAGCCACACAACGCGAGGGTGGGAAAATAACACAACATCTAAATATCAGTTCATAAAATGAAACAGAATATAATCACCTTGTCTGATTTCATGCCCAAGAAAACAGTTAATGTTTAAATGCTTTATTTGTAACAGTAAAGATATATAAAGTGGTTACAGTCGTTTGTCACTTTTTCCTCATTCCCCAGCTTGGTCCTGCTTCTGTGACTTTTAAATTCTTTAAATTGTTTCTCTTTTTTCTATTAATGGATTCCAAGCGTATTTTATTAAGTATCAAAAAAGGAGTGTTTGCATCTGCTTTAATCATCTCTTTTTTATGACCCCATAATCCCTTGCGCGGTGGAGTCTGGGCAACTGAATGGAGCGGAGTGTTTACTGGCCGGATGCCCTTCATGTCGCCAGTGTGGAGTTATATTCAGCAGATACATTCTCATTGTGCCCAGAGAGAGAAATATCTGCCTCTACCTAGGATCGAACTCACAGCTTCCTGATTGGGAGGCGAGAGCTCCACCTCTACACCACCGCGCCACTCTTGCGTCTGCTTTTATGCCTTTACAAATCTATTCCAGAAGATCTGATAAACCTACAGTACGGCATAGGTAATCCATGACTTACAACAGTTCAGTTAGTGACTGTTCAGAGTTACAACGGTACTGAAAAAAGTGACTTATGATCGTTTTTCACACTTACGACTGTAAGTGTTGCTGTAAGACTGTTGCAGCATCCCCATGGTCACGTGTTCAAAATTTGGATGCTTGGCAACTGTCTCATATTTATGACGGTTGCAGCGTCCCAGGGTCGTGTGATCCCCTCTTGCGACCTTCTGACAAGCAAAGTTGAAAAACGAAGCCAAGTTCACTTAACAACCATGCTACTAATTTAGCAACTGCTGTGATTCACTTAACCACTGAGCCAAAAAAAGTCATAAATTGGGGCAAAACTCGCTCGACAAATCTCTCACGTAGCAACTTAAATTCAGTTGCGGCCATAAGTCGAGGACTACCTGTACTAGGTAGTATTGAGCAACACATTTGTTGTGAAAAGCTGCTTTAGAATACACTTAGGTGCACGGATGCAACGCCTCTCAGTACCTCTTTAAAGCAGCTGCATCTTTTCGCAGGATTACACAACAGCGTGTGGGAGCCCTCCACAAGGCTAACATGTTGAGGATGTAAATTTAAAAGTCATGAGTTTTTAGAAGTTTTTAGAAGTCTATTTAGAAGTTTTTAAAAGTCTGTTTGCTGTGAAAATTGCTGTGCATCGTTTCTGTAAAAGTTTCGTAACAGATGTATTTATCCTTGCCAGAACTCGCAATTTTTATTGCCTCCTTCATCTGCCGAACTAACATTTTAAAAAACACCACATCTGTTGAATTCTATCGGTGGTTTATTTTGTCTAAAACAACTGAAAGTCAAATCTAAATCTGTTGGTTTCTTGGTAAACAGTTAGAGAGAATTTTCTTGCCTTATGTAATATGGTATGTATTTTGATCTGTAAAAATAGAATTTTTTGTTGAAGTATCTACTTATAGTAATCTAGTTTAAATGTACTCTAACCTTGTGATAACCAGTGAAGGAGAACAGAGTAATAAAGGCCACTTTAACTATATTATTGTTTATAGCCTATTATTGTTCTATTTAAGCTTTGCGTTTCACAGTCTTTGATGGATGTTGGAGAGAGAGCAACAACTGTGTGGCAACACAGATTGGGTCACAATACAGCTAGAGCTGGTATTCAGCCGGTTCAAACCGGTTCACCCGAACCGGTAGCGGAAATCACCAACCCGCCCTGGCTTCACTGGTGGGATTCAGCCAGTTTGCACTATTTCGAGAGAACTGGTTGTTAACTTCCTGAGCAGTTAGGTGAACCTGGTTGTTGGAAGAAATCATTAGGGCAGAGAACCGGTTGTTAAATTATTTGAATCCCACCACTGCCTGGCTCCATGCCATCCTATTTACACATGATTTGGAGGCCGGGTGCATGTGCGGAAGGATAGGCGCATGCGCAGAAGGATGGGCGCATATGTGGACGGGTGCGGGCGCGCGCTCACATTTGTGAACCAGTAGGGAAAATAAGTGATTACCACTCCTGAATACGGCCACTCCACTACACAAGATAGCTACTATTGGTCTCTTCTGAAACAAGAGGTATTTATGAACCATTACTTCAAAGATATTCATGGACCCATCTGTGAAAAGATATTATGCATGGAAGAAGCAACCAAATGTTCATAATTAGATTGTTCATGGAACAAACCATCCGAATATTTATTTGACTATAAAAGAAGCACGACCTGGAAATTTAGATGCTGTCGTTTCCATCAGTTCTTACCTATCCGAGCCTCGTCCAATTTAATCCACATGTTTATTTGCATCTGAGTTTCACCGTATTTGCTTTCAATCAGCGATGGCTTCCAGTTGGTCTAAAAGACAGGCCCTTGAAGAACTATATCTATTCAAAGGTTTCTTTCTTTCTTTTTTTTATTGAATTTTAAAAAAACAAAACAAATTCAGTGGACTTTGCTCCACACTTCTGGTTTTTAACACCTATGTCAAATCAAATTTACTATGTCATACGTTCTCAGTTTATATATAGGTTTACATATCTCCTAATTCCATTTATATCAAGTATATACCATGTTATTACTACTATTACAACTTGCCTTCCATTGAGGACCTGTATACTGCACGAATCAAGAAGAGGGCCATGAAAATATTTGCAGATCCCTCACATCCTGGACATAAACTGTTTCAACTCCTACCCTCAAAACGATGCTATAGAGCACTGCACACCAGAACAACTAGACACAAGAACAGTTTTTTCCCGAAGGCCATCACTCTGCTAAACAAATAATTCCCTCAACACTGTCAGACTATTTACTGAATCTGCACTACTATTAATCGTTTCATAGTTCCCATCACCAATCTCTTTCCACTTATGACTGTATGACTATAACTTGTTGCTGGCAATCCTTATGATTTATATTGATATATTGACCATCAATTGTGTTGTAAATGTTGTACCTTGATGAACGTATCTTTTCTTTTATGTACACTGAGAGCATATGCACCAAGACAAATTCCTTGTGTGTCCAATCACACTTGGCCAATAAAATTCTATTCTATTCTATTACAACTCTATACATATTTAATATAACTATTCTACCCTCATAATTACAATATACAATATACATTGATATATACATTTCCAGACACTCCTTATCTTTACTTTCTGGCATACTTCCTCCTCTCAAGCCAGTCATAAAATTTATTCCAAACCTCGTAATACCTTGATTCACATTTATCTTTAAGATCTAGGGTAAGTCTATCCATCTCTGCGCAGTTGTAAATTTTATTTATTATGTCTTCTTCCGAGGGTACATCTTTGCACTTCCACTTTTGGGCAGATGTTAGTCTTGCAATATGTGCAATATTAAATAAGTAACACTTTTATCTTGTTTGTCATCCATCATACCCAATAAGAAAAATTCTGGTTTGATCTCGATTTTGATTATTAACATTTCCTCTAACCAGCTTATTTGCTGCCAGTTGTTTTGTGTTTTTTTGGCATTCCCACCACATATGGTAATATGTTCCTAATTCCATTTCACACTTCCAGCAAATTGGAGAATATTTTTTACTAATCTTTGCCAATCTTGTGTGTGGGATATGCCACCTGTAAAACATAAAAGGTTTCTTTTTAAGTTGGTAAGCAGAGGTAGCATTCAGCTGCTTCACCCAAACAGGTAGCGGAAATCGCAGGTGGGCCTGTCCACCCACCCATTCACCCGGCTCTATGCTGTCCTATGTAGATACGTTTTTGGGCCATGTGCATGTGTGGAAGGCACATGCATCAGCAAAGCACATGTACGGAAGGCTGGGTGCATGAGTGGACAGAGCGTGTGTGAGTGAATAAAGCATGTGTGCTAGAGCGGGTTTCAAAACCCGTCGCTATCTGTTTGCTTGCGGGTGCAGGCGTGCTCATGGGCACACGCACAATGTTTCTGCACATGTGCAGAAGCATCCGGGCAGGTGGGCAGAGCCTCCTGCCACTACCGCTAACAACCCACCACTGGCGTGAGCATGCTCACATTTGTGAACCGGTAGGGAAACTAAGTGAGTACCACCCCTGTTGGTAAGGATGGGGCATCCCTGATTGTCTGAGACAGTGGTGAAATCTAAATTTCTTTCCTACAGGTTCTGAGGGCATGGTTTGGTGGTGGTGGGTCATGTGACTGGGTGGGCGTGGCTATGTAATCATGTGACTGGGGGATCAAAAGACAGAAACTCACTAACAATGCCCTGCTGCAGTTGTGTCCCCCTCCCCCTCTGACGACCGGGTCTAGGAAGTCCGTTATCAAGCGTGGCAACGAAGCCTCTGCAGCTTTGCCAAATTCCTTCCAGGTTTCTCAGGGCAGGCAGGAGTCCAAGTTGTGACTTCAGCAAACTAGATGAGACTTTGCTTGACTCAAGGTTGGAATGCCAAAAGCAGGTCCTTTATATAGGCTGTGGGGTGTGGCTCCATGACTCAGCATTTATCCAGGCCTGCACCACCCTTCCTTCTGCTGGCATCGCCTCTCAGATCTCCGGAAGCGAGGATCCTCCCACTCTGACTAGATGAACTCCAGGTCCCTTCCAGCCCTGGATTATCCTCTGAAGCTGCGTCTAGTGCCAGGTTTGTAGTCCTTCCTTCCTTCCTTCCTTCCTTCCTTCCTTCCTTCCTTCCTTCCTTCCCTCCTTCCCTCCCTCCATCTCTCTCTCTCTCTCTTTCTCACAAAAATGAACCCTCCCCCATTTTTCCATCCCACCCCCACCCCCGTAAAAAAAGGCTCTGATGATCACATGCCACAGCTGTGATCCTCGGAGCCTATTTTTACCTTTTAAAAGCATTTTTTTACAACCTATTTGGGCAATAGGTTGGAAAAAAATGCTTTTAAAAGGTAAAAAAAAAAAGGCTCTGACAATCGCAGCTTTGGCGTGCAATTGTCAGAGCCTTTTTAAAAAACCTTTTAAAAGCAGGAAGTAATGACACCCGGGCGGGTGGGTGGAGCCTACCGGCTCTCCGAACCACCTGCCACAATCGCTACCGGATCTCCTGATCCGGTCCGAACCGGGACCATTTCACCCCTGGTCTGAGACAATACAGAACTACATTCATCTTTACAGGGAATGGCCAGTTGTACATAATCAGATTTATTTCCATGTGGTTCAAAGCCTCTACTGAGACGTTAACTCAGGGACCATTGTACTTTAGATGCCAGGCATGAAAGATCAGGTCCAGACGTGAAGATCGAATTAAGATCCAATCTGGGTCCATCACTGGGACTAGAAATTCAGTCTTCTGAGCTTTTGGACTCATCCTGGAGCCCATCTTCAGAGAACTTCTCTCTACTGGAATATATGCTTTGGGCTATTCTATGTGTTTTATTTATGTGGTGCCTTCCGATTGGTTGATTGGTGTGTTGATGGTCAGCTGTTGTTTCCTTGTGTTGCCAAGTTCTCAGCTCCTAAGTACCTGATAAGCTGTTGGTAAATTAGCTTTCCTGTCCAATGACAAGGGCCCTGTTTCCCAGGCTTCAATCATTTCCCTGGCTATTTTTGTACCGGCAGGGCCGACAATCTTAGTAGCTGCAAAATTGAATATAGCTGATTTATTGCTATTTATCCCTATGCGTAGGAATCTTCTCAACTAATAGCACCTGCTAGGAGTTAGATAAACATCAGTGAAATTCAAAGGAGGTTAGACTTTAGTCCACTTGTGGCTAGGTAGGAATTTTAGACCGATCCCTCTCTTAACTCCGTCTCCCAGATTCTGCCATTCCTTCCTCTACATCAGATGACAAGATAGGCTGTAATTTTGGGAGCTGATGACACAGATGTTTACCACTAGCTATTTACAACTCACAACTGGCTATTTTTAAAAATTTATGGCGAACTCCATCATCTTCATTGCATCAATAAAGACAAGGAGCACTACTTTGTCCTACTCACTGTGTAAGATCTGTTTTTTTATTCACATTAAAATCCAGTACCATGAGTATGTTGTGGGTTTCAATTTAGAATAGAATCACAGAGTTGGAGGGGACCTTGGAGGTCTTCTAGTCCAACCCCCTGCTTAGGCAGGAAACCTTAGGCCACTTCAGACAAATGATTATCCAATCACTTCTAAAAAATCTTCCAGTCTTGGAGCATTTACAACTTCTGGAGGCAAGTTGTTCCACTGATTAATTGTTCTAAATGTCAGGAAATTTCTCCTTGGTTCTAAGTTGCTTCTCTCCTTGATGAGTTTCCATCTGTTGCTTCTTGTCTTGCCCTCAGGTGCTTTGGAGAATAGCTTGACTCCCTCTTCTTCGGGGCAGCCCCTGAGATATTGGAACACTGCTATCATGTCTCCCCTAGTCCGTTTGTCGAGATACAGCAGAACTCCAAAAAAAGAGTATGCTTTTTTTCCCCAGATGTGAAATATTTTTTTTTCTCTGTTCCATGCATATCCCTAAAATCAGTGCTGGATCTGGTTTGTTATGTTTTGACACCTGACATCATCTTCTTGCTGTAATTTATTCCACAGATTTCCTACAGCCTGGATGTTGTTAATCCCTACTTAAAAATGAATGACATGCTGCGGGCAAAAAGTCTCATTGTTGCACCTTTATCGACAAATGCCATTGGATAATTATTCGCATATGAGTTATTAGAAGATGACAGTTTGCAAGAAAGGTGTCTGATATTTTGCAAGTTACATATTTTGCATTGACAACAAAGGATTGGATTTGAATTTAAGACCATTGTGGGAAGCTCCCCTCCCCTGCCCCGAAGAATGAAATATGTTCGGAAATATTAAAAAGGCAGAATATTATATTTCCCTAAATGAGAAATGGAGAACCATGCTTTTGTAGAGGCAGAAAGCAGCCACCACTTTTTCTTAATAGCCCACAGCAGATGTCAGCACTTAAGACAGTGGTTCTCAACCTGTGGGTCGGGCTCGTTGGGGGTCGAATAACAATTTGCAAGGGATCACCTAAGACCATCGGAAATATGGGAAGTATACTTGCGAGCCGAAGAATCGCGCTCCAATGGTTCACTCCACAAGCCAGTTGCAGGCTCTTCAAATCGCTAGCCGAATTCGGCTTCAGGCGCGATGAATTAAAAAAGAGATAAATCTTTGCTCTGATGTCTCCCTCTCAAGCCAGCTGCAATCACTCCCAATCGGTAGCCTAATCTGGCTTCAGGCGCAATAAACTTAATAGGGGAGGAGTCTCCGCTTTAATGCCTCCTTCCTCAAGGCAATCGCAAGCAGTTCAGATCGCTAGCCAATACGGCTTCAGGCACGATAAATTCAAAACAAAAATAATTTTATGGTTGGGGTCGCCACATCGTGGGGAATTGTATTAAAGGGGTCGCCACATCGTGGGGAATTGTATTAAAGGGGTTGCAGCACTATAAAGGTTGAGAACCACTGACTTAAGAGATAAAAAGCTTATTGAAAGAAGACAAGTATCTAGATAGCTCTATTCATAGGCAAATACCCTCACCCAAGAGCTAAACCAGGACAAAACCCATTAAGCCACAATAGAAATTGCATCACCCCTCAGAGCAGTCCAAACTTCAACCAAACCTGAGAGCTCAGATAAACACCCTTTCTTCTTTTGCCTATAGAGCCAGCTATGACCGCTACATGACCCCATAGGAATCTGACAACAGCCAGTAGAATACATGTTTTTCAGCGGTGGTATTCAGAAATGGGTTTCAGCAGGTTCTGACCAGTTCTGGAGAACCGGTAGTGGAAATTTTGAGTAGTTTGGAGAACTGGTAGTAAAAATTCTGACTGGCCCCGCCCCCATCTATTCTCTGCCTCCCAAGTCCCAGCTGATGGGGAGGAAATGGGGATTTTGCAGTAACCTTCTCCTGGATTGGGGAGGGAATGGAGATTTTACAGTATCCTTCCCCTGGAGTGGGGTGGGAATGGAGATTTTACAGTATCCTTCCCATGCCACGCCCACCAAGCCATGCCATGCCTACCAAGCCACACCCACAGAACCGGCAGTAAAAAATTTTGAAACCCACCATGTTGGTATTGACTTACCTTCACTACTGGTTCACAAACTTGAGCACGAGTGAAGCGAGCGTGTGACACCTCTGCGCAGGCGCAGGACCTTCTGCACCTGTGCAGAGCGTCAAAAACGGTATGTGATGACATCTGGGTGGGTGGGCGGAGCCTCCCGCAGCCGCTGCTACTGGTTTGTCCGAACCGGATAGAACTGGCTGAAGACCACCACGGATGTTCTTGCACAGGCACAGAAACAGGAAGCTCAAAATACAAAGCCCAAAGAAGGTATAAACACCCTCCCTCTCAATTCCATTTTGGTCAGCTGCCCAGAACCTCAAAACCACGTGGTCCTGTCCCTCAATAAACCATCTGTCCAATCAGCCTCTGTGTTTCCAGTGTCTTTCTCCCAGCTTGGAATTGAACCAGATGGATATTTGTTGCGACACCTGTGATGGTGAACCTATGGCACGCGTGCCACAGCCCTCTCTGTGGGCACGCGAGCCGTCCCCAGCTCAGCTTTATCACGCATACACATGCATGCCTCCCACCAGCCAGCTGATTTTCAGGATGCATGGGGGGGGGGCGGGGTGCATGTGGGTCATGCATCCGCGGGGGAGCAGTGTCCCCCCCTACACGGCCCATTTTTGGGTCCAGGAGGCTGCGAGGAGGCTTGCTAGGCCCAAAACAGGGGGCAGGCGGTGTGGCGTGTCCCCACCAGCTGATTTTTGGGTCCAGGAGGCTTCGGAGGGGGGCTGCTAAACCCAAAATGGAGGGCGGGGTGTAGCGTCCCCCCCACGCCTGGTTTTTGGGCCCAGGAGGCTGCAGGGAGACCTGTTAGGCCCAAAAGGAGGAGTGGGGTGGGTCACGCACGCATGCGTGGAGGGCAGGAGGAGCCGTGCGCGCATGCGCAGGGGGGGCACATTGCATTATGGGTTTTCATGATGAGAAAAAGGTTAGCCATCCCTGTCCTCCGCCATCGTAGTCAATTTCATATATTGTAATTTTTTAATATGGCATTCTCTTACTTCTGCTGCCAAGGTGGGGCTTTGAGTTCCCTGCAGGCAGAGAAGGAACTTCAAATGAACATCCCCAGGTTTTTCCAAACGCTAACAAGGCCACATCGCCCTGATTTCATCAAAAACACAGATTGGGATTGTTTGTTTTCCTTCTGTTCCTTCAGGATTTCTTTCACCATGCACTGAAAGCATAATTCAGATCAGTTTTGACGGAACAAGCTGTGATTATTGAAGTCTACTGTCAGACAGCTGCTAACTCTGCGGCTTAATTGATGGGGAAACTCGGCGCAATTTCTTTGAATTATGGAGCGGAACAAAAGAGGGGTTTGCAGCCAAGTCAAGAGCAAGACACAAACCATCTGTTGTGTCTGCGCCCGCCGAGCCGGGCCCCCTGCCAGAAAGTGACTTGGAAAGTGAGGAGGAAGGGCCATCAGGACTTACCCCGGGAGTACCGGCTTCCCTGGCTCAGCTCCAGGAGCCAGAAGCAGGCCAGGTGGAAGAGATAACGAGGCCTCCGTCCCCTGACTCTTCCCCCCAGGCCACGCCTCCAGACCCAGCTGATGGCAATCAGGCCTGGCTGGACCCTAGGTTTTGTAGGCAGGAGAGGTGGGAACAACAGAAGCAGGGGTGGGGCAGGCCTAGGAAGTGCTGAGTCATGGAGCCACACGCCACAGGAGATAAAAGCAGTGAGGGTTGCTATGCCTCTTCGTAGAAGGCAAATCAACTGCTTAACTAGAGCTGAAGTACTGTTTGTTGACTCATCGGCATCAAGGGAGATAACAGAGTCACTTGGCAGACGCTCGCTAGTTTGCTGTCAGAGCTGATAGTGCCAGCTAATTAAGCCATCACTCGGACTGAGGCGAGGGGGACAGAACACCATCCTTACTTGAGAGGAAATAAACTCAGAGGGGCTCTTTAATCTATCCTGCTTCCCCCAAAATAAGACATCCTCTGATAATAAACCCAATCGGGTTTTTGACCGCAATGCAATAAGGCCAAGCGCTTATTTCAGGATTCAAAGAAAATAAGACAGGGTCTTATTTTCAGGGAAACACGGTACTATATTGGGGATGTTATGGAAATACAGTTAATCAAAACCCTTTTTCATGTTTTGAGCAAGTCAGAGCTTTCTGCCTTCAGAAAGAATAAGTGCTCTGTTTTCCAACTTCAAGGAAGAAAAAAAGTAAGACTATATGGAACTGTTACGCCTCCCACCGCCCCAAAAAAACATGTGATATTTCTTTCAGCAGCTTTCCGTTAATGGAAAGAATTGATTCCATTGTGAAAGCCAAATCTGGCCCTAGCTCTTGCCTCAGTTTACCTTCCCAATAAGCAACGTATCTAGAAATATTTTACAAGAAGAGTTCTCCACTCCTCTGACCGCAACAATACACCTTATGCCACCAGACTTGAAATCCTGGGTTTAGAAAACTTAGAACTCCGCCGCCTTCGGCATGACCTGAGTATAACTCATAAAATCATCTGCCACAACGTTCTTCCTGTCCAAGGCTACTTCAGCTTTAATCGCAACAATACACGAGCACACAATAGATTTAAACTTAAAGTGAACCGCTCCAATCTTGATTGCAGAAAATATGACTTCAGTAACAGAGTTGTTAATGCCTGAAATGCATTACCAGACTCTGTAGTCTCATCCCAAAATCCCCAAAGCTTTAACCAAAGACTATCTACTATTGACCTCACCCCATTCCTAAGAGGTCTGTAAGGGGCGTGCTTAAGAGCACAAACGTGCCTACCGTTCCTGTCCTAATGTTCCCTTTGATTGTATCCAATTCGTATGGTTATTTTATGCTTATACTTATATATATTGTTGTGTTTGACAAATAAATAAATAAAATAAAACTGACTCAGAAGATCATTTAAAAGCAGTTTATTAAGGTACCCTGATAGTGGGATCTTTCTATCGGGAAAAAAAGGAAGAGAGAACCCCGCGAGCCCCATATTACATTCCTTTTTTTATAGTTAACACACCAAAGGAAACGCAAGAGGAAAGTATTGTGACCAAGGCCCGAGTAATGATTACTAAACACAATTCTGTCCTCAACAAGCTTATTTTATTATATGCAGTCAGAAATTCATAACGTGGAAAAGAAACGATCACCTGACAACGGTGGATCTCAACCTGTTGGTCGGCGGGTCCTGGGGGCATCGGATGATGTCATCATGGGGGCCCCGTGAATATTTGATGCAGGCTAGTAACTTTAAATAAAAGGGACATAGTGGCTCAGTGGCTAAGACGCTGAGCTTGTCGATCGGAAGATCAACAGTTCAGCATTTCGAACCCCAAGTGCCACGTAACGGGCTGAGCTCCCGTTACTTGTCCCAGCTTCTGCCAACCTAGCAGTTCGAAAGCAGGTAAAAAATCCAAGTAGAAAAATAGGGACCACCTTTGGTGGGAAGGTAACAGCGTTCCGTGAGCCTTTGGCGTTGAGTCATGCCGGCCACATGATCACGGAGACGTCTTCGGACAGTGCTGGCTCTTCGGCTTTGAAATGGAGATGAGCACCGCCCCCTAGAGTCAGGAATGACTAGTACATACACCTTTACCCTTAGTGCCTTAAATCTTGAATTAAGTCTTGGGAGTCCATGGCCATAAAAGGTATTTAAAGAGGGCCCATGGTGAAGAAAAGGTGGAGAATCATTGTCTTAGAAAAACCACAACACAAATTAAACAAATATAACCTTCCCTTTGCTCTGGCAGCCATTTTCTATGTTTAATTATGACACCAGAGCAGCTGGGGGAAAGGCATTGTGCGATACTTTTTACAATTTTGTCATCCAGGAAAATTTTGTCTCAATACAATTCGCTCCAACCATAAACCGTTTAATGATCCATTAAATGTTTTTGATGTTTTTATGCGGTAAGCCACCCAGAATCATTTGGTATGAAATGGGTGGCAAATAATATCATAATGAACAAATAAAAATAACACAAATATGGAGCAGACGGACAATCTATAACAAACCAAAAACTGCTTACCTTCCTTGACTTGGTTCAATTAAGACACATTCAGCCAAGGTAAGATTTAAATTATTTTGGGTCTTCATTCCCCCCCCAGAAATTCTTGACATCTAAAGTAAGACTTATAAAATGCAGGTAGTCTTCAACTTATGACTGTAATGAAAGGAATGAGCAAGAAACAGCTGTTTGTCTAGTATGATCATGGATTCTAGCCCCTAGCACGCTAGGCAAACAGCTGCCTCTAGCATATTCCTTTTGAGGTGTATTCCCCATGAGTTTGCTTACTCTCTTGCAATCCCTTTCTCTCCACTGAATATAAAATACAGTGCACACATCAACTCCCTTCTTACTAATTATCCCAGCACCACGGTGAGCAGGAAAGCTGAAAAAAAATTGTAAGCACAGTGGTGGTTTGGTAGTTCCAAATTAACTTCACTACCTTTTTCCAAAAATCTGTTGTGTGAAAGAGACAGAGTTCCCACAGTTGGTGGTGTCATTCTGAAAATTAAAAGACCTATCTAAAGACACCAAACTCTAGGGGAATAATTACCTGACAATTGATAACAGAACAACAGACTTGGAAGGGGCCTTGGAGGTCTTCTAGTCCAACCCCCTGCTCAGGCAGGAAGTCCTACATCCTTTCAGAATGGTTGTCCAATCTCCTCATAAAAACTTCCAGTGATGGAGCATCAGGGGTGAAATCTAGCAGGTTCTGACAAGTTCTGGAGAACCAGTAGCAGTAATTTTGAGTAGTTTGGAGAATTGGCAAATACCACCTCTGGCTGGTATAGGGTGGGGTGGGAATGGGGATTTGCAGTATCCTTCCTCTGGAGTGGGGTGGGAATGGAGATTTTGCAGTATCCTTCACCTGGAGTGTTATTTTACAGTAACCTTGCCCTGCCATGCCCACCAAGCCATACCCACAGAACTGGTAGTAAAAAAAATTGGATTTCACCACTGTGGAGCATCCACAACTTCTGAAGGAAAACCATTCCACTGATTGATTGCCCTCACTGTTAGGAAATTTCTCCTTAGTTCTAAGTTGCTTCTTTCCTTGATCAGTTTCCACCCATTGCTTCTTGCTCTACCCTCAGGTGCTTTGGAGAATAGCTTGACTCCCTCTTCTTTGGGGCAACCCCTGAGATATTGGAAGACTGCTATCATGTCTCTCTTAATCCTTCTTTTCATTAAACTATGGATAGATAAAAATGGTAGATTCCTTTCTTCCTTCTTTTTTTCCTTCCTTCCTTCCTTCCTTCCTTCCTTCCTTCCTTCCTTCCTTCCTTCCTTCCTTCCTTCCTCGATTAGTTTCCACCCATTGCTTCTTGTTCTGCCTTCAGGTGCTTTGGAGAATAGCTTGACTCCCTCTTCTTTGTGGCAGCCCCTGAGATATTGGAAGACTGCTATCATGTCTCCCCTAGTCCTTCTCTCATTAAAGGATGGATAGATAAAAATGGTAGATTCCTTCCTTTTTTTAAAAAAAAATTTTTAAAATTTGAATTTATATCCCGCCCTTCTCCGAAGACTCAGGGCGGCTTACACTATGTTAAGCAATAGTCTTCATCCATTTGTATATTATATACAAAGTCAACTTTTATTGCCCCCAACAATCTGGGTCCTCATTTTACCTACCTTATAAAGGATGGAAGGCTGAGTCAACCTTGGGCCTGGTGGGACTTGAACTTGCAGTAATAGCAAGCAGCTGTGTTAATAACAGACAGACTTAGTCTGCTGAGCCACCAGAGGCCCTATTCTATTCTATTCTATTCTATTCTATTCTATTCTATTTTATTCTATTTCTGGAATGTGTGGGTCGAAACACAGGCGAGGAGCCAAACTTCCAGCAGCAATGTTTTTTATTATACTCAGTATAAACCAACATCCAGTTTCCGGCTAACAGCCCCTTTTAAAGGGAAACTGCCAACCTTTAACCAATAGCATTCCTTCCTTCCTTCCCCCTTTCCTTCCTTCCTTCCTTCCTTCTTTCTTTCCTTCCTTTCCTTCTTTCCTTCCTTCCTCCCTCCCTCCCTCCCCCTTCACATGTTTCTTTCCCATTCTTTTTCTTCTTAGACTCTTTAAAATATTTGCTGTTCTGGCTCTTTCAACCTTTCAAGCATTCCTTTCAAAGTAAATTTCTTCCTTTTCTCCAGCAAGCATGGGGCCTTGTTCTTAAGCTTTCAGGTGAAAGGAAGTGAGAGGAAACAGTATGGCATTTTTCCCCCCTTTCATACCAAGCGTCTCACAAAAATCTGATTTTTTTTTTCTTTCCTAATTGAGAAAAATCTGTTCCAGAGCTGCCCATGCAAAGAGTTCGCCATGCCAGACACCCACTCCAGCCATCTGGTACGGAGACCAAGGGAAACTGTTCTCCTCAGTTAAACAGGCTAAATGCCCACACTTCAAAAAAAGGAAAGGGGAATTGTAACAAAAATAGAATTAAAAATATTAATAAGGTAAAGATAAAGGTTCCCCTCGCAGATATGTGCTAGTCATTCCCGACTCTAGGGGGCGGTGCTCATCCGAAGACGTCTCCGTGGTCATGTGGCAGGCATGACTCAACGCCAAAGGCGCACGGAACGCCGTTACTTTCCCACCAAAGGTGGTCCCTATTTTTTCTACTTGCATTTTTTACCTGCTTTCGAACTGCTAGGTTGGCAGAAGCTGGGACAAGTCACGGGAGCTCACCCAGTTATGCAGCACTAGGGATTCGAACCGCTGAACTGCCGACCTTTCGATCGACAAACTCAGCGTCTTACCCGCTAAGCCACCACGTCCCTTTTTAAAAAATAATACGCAATAACCAAAAGGAAAAATAGTCACAGGCAAAAAAAGGAGGACCTCAATAAGGGTACATTAGAGACAAGAAGCCGTCGAAAGCTGGACTTTTAGGCATAAATTTAAATAAATAAATAAAAACAAATTTAAAAGTATAATTGGTGGCCATTTTTTAAAATTGGTTTTAATCCCAAAGAATAAAAAGAGGAATTGTCCTATCTTAGCCAGATTTCTATGCCAGAAAACGCTGAGGAAAAACCTGAAGCAAACTTATCCTGAGTAGGATTGTACAGGTAGTCCTCGACTTACGACCACAACGGAGCCTGAAATTTCTGTCGTTAAGTGAGACATTTGTTTAAGAGGGTTCTGCCCCGTTTTACCAGATTCTGGCCACGGTCGTTAAGCGAATCGGTGCAGTTGTTAAATTAGCCACACCGTTGCAAAGCAAATCTGTAAAGCATTGTAAAAGTGCCCGAATTTGGATCGCAGGACTTCAGGGATGGGCGTATGTGTGAAAAACGGTCATAAGTCACTTTTTTCCAATGCCGTTTGATGGTATTGATTGCTTGATGGTATTGATTGCTTGATGGTGGGGTAATGTGACTGGGTGGGCGTGGCCAACTTTTTTTTTTTTTACTTTTAAAAGCATTTTTTCTACAACCTCTTTGGCCGAAGAGGTTGTAGAAAAATGCTTTTAAAGGGTTCTGATGATCCCAACTGAGTTGCCTGATCGCCAGAACCCTTTAAAAGCATTTATTTTACAGGCTCTTCGGCCTAAGAGCTTGTAGAAAAAAATGCTTTGAAAGGTTTCTGACGATCCCAGCTGAGTTGCCTGATCGCCAGAACCCTTTAAAAGCATTTTTTTACAGCCTCTTCAGACCAAGAGGTCGTAGAAAAAATACTTTTAAAGGGTTCTGACGATCCCAGCTCAGCCGCGTGATCATCAGAGGCTTTTTTTTACTTTAAAAGAATTTTTTCGAGGGAAGAAAAAATGCTTTTAAAAGTAAAAAAAAACCCCACCTCTGATGATCGCGCGGCTTAGCTGGGCATGCGGGGGGGGGGCGGGGGCGGGGGCAGGGAGTTTTGCTACTTGTTCTTCAAACCACTCGCCGCCATCGCTACCGGATCGGGTGATCCGGTCTGAACCGAGAGCATTTCACCCCTGATTACAGTGTGTTCTGCTTAAGCAAGCATTCTGTGACAACGAAGCATGCACGCTCCTTTCTAAAGCTTTAAAGCGTGGATTTCCGCTCCTGTGAAGCTTGGCCGAGTCCTTTTGCTTATACGCAGATTGTGCATGACTATATACATGATTATGTAACACGGACCTGGGTTATAGGTAACGGCTGACAAATAGAACCAGAGCGCTGGAAAAGAAGAACGAAAAACATCTTTGATCGAATGATGGCTAGGTGGCTAGATTCTGCCCGGCAGCACTGGGGATTCGTCAGAAATATGTGTCTAATCCACCATAGTTGTGTTACATAAGAAATGTGGCAAACCCATTGCAACTTCTTATTCTTTTCCCTTTTAGTATTAAACTGACAATGGACCACACAGTTGATGGATTGTAATTTTTAGTATAGTTAGACCCTGTATAATTGGCAGACTGGATTTGATCATAGATTTTAGATAGAATAGAATAGAATAGAATAGAATAGAATAGAATAGAATAGAATAGAATAGAATAGAATAGAATAACAGAGTTGGAAGGGACCTTGGAGATCTTCTAGTCTAACCCCCTGCCTAGGCAGGAAACCCTACATCACTTCAGACAAATGATTATCCAAAATCTTCTTAAAGACTTCCAGTGTTGGAGCATACACAACTTCTGGAGGCAAGTTGTTCCACTGATTAATTGTTCTAATTGTCAGGAACTTTCTCCTTAGTTCTAAGTTGCTTCTCACCTTGATTAGTTTCCACCCATTGCTTCTTGTTCTGCCCTCAGGTGCTTTGGAGAATAGCTTGACTCCCTCTTCTTTGTGGCAGCCCCTGAGATATTGGAAGACTGCTATCATGTCTCTCCTAGTCCTTCTTTTCATTAAGCTATGGATAGATAAAAATGGTAGCTTTCTACCTTTCTTCCTTCCTTCCTACCTTCCTTCCTTTCTCCTTGATTAGTTTCCACCCATTGCTTCTTCTCCTGCCCTCAGGTGCTTTGGAGAATAGCTTGACTCCCTCTTCTTTGTGGCAACCCCTGAGATATTGGAAGACTGCTACCATGTCTCCCCTAGTCTTTCTCTTCATTAAATTAGACATATCCAGTTCCTGCATATCCAGTTCCTTCATATGTTTTAGCCTCCAGTCCCCTAATCTTCTTTGTTGCTCTTCTCTGCACTCTTTCTCGAGTCTCCGCCTCTTTTTTACATCGTGGCAACC
This sequence comes from Ahaetulla prasina, assembly GCF_028640845.1. NCBI lineage: Eukaryota > Metazoa > Chordata > Lepidosauria > Squamata > Colubridae > Ahaetulla > Ahaetulla prasina. The sequence goes on from NC_080545.1 coordinate 7,017,976, forward strand.
AAAACCGAATGCAGTATTCCAAGTGTGGCCTTACCAAGTGTTATTATTTTATTTGCTAGAATTTTTAATTGCATATTTACTGGGTATTTTTATTTGTCCCAAGTTTATTTGTTTTGTGACTGTAAGAAACTGAATTGAGATGAACTGAATGCATGCCCTTTTATCCAGAGAAGGTAAGTATTGAAGGAAAAGCAATTATTGTCTTTGGTTTGGGATGGGGTTTTTTGGGTTTTTTTTTTTGGTCTTTTGTACAGGTAGTCCTCGACTTACAACGGTTCATTTAGTGACCGTTCAAAGTTACAACAGCACTGAAAAATGTGGCATGATCATTTTTCACAGTTATGATTTTTGCAGCATCCCCGTGATCATGTGATTAAAATTCAGGTGCCTGGAAACTGTCTCACATTTATGGCGGTCGCAGTGTCCCAAGGGGGGGCGGGTTTGTCACGCGATCCCCTTTTGTGACCTTGTGACAAGCAAAGTCGATGGGAAATGCCAGATTCACTTAACAACCGGGTTACTAACTTAACAACTGCCGTAATTCGTTGAACGACGGTGGCAAGAAAGGACAAAACTCACTTAATAACATATGTCTTCCTGAACAGCATAAATATTGGGCCCAAGTGTGGTCGTAAATCAAGGCAGGGGTGGGATTCATTTGTTTCCGACTGGTTCGGGTGAACTGGATACTAATTTTAATCTGGTTCCCTGAACCAGTTGTTCCAAGGACTGGCTGACCCCGTCCATCCTACCTCTCCCCTCCCAGGAATCTCCACGTAGCCCATTTTGGATGCCGAGTAAGTGCAGGGCACGTGAGGGCAAAAAATGGGCCTACCGGAAGTCCAGAAACATGCCTGTTTCTGGCTTCCGGACGGCCTCCTGTTTTCGCCCTCCTGGAGGCTCCAGGAAAACCTCTGGAGCCTGGGGAGGGTGAAAAACGGGCCTACCAGAAGTATCGAAAGTCAGAAACAGGCCCATTTCCAGATTTCGGAGGGTCTCTGGTGGCTCGGGGACCGTCCTGGAGGCTCGAGAAAAGCCTCTGGAGCCTGGGGAGGGTGAAAAAGCCTTCCCCCCTGCCATGGTGCAGGAGGCTAAGTAGGCCACACCCCCATGGCCACGCCCACCCATCAACCGGGCAGTGAATCGGCTGCTGAAATTTTTCACTCCCACTCCTGAGTCGAGGACTACCTGTATTTATTGTCTGAAAAATATACGTCTGTAGTAAACATCACTCCGATAGAAAGGAAATGCAGGGGCTTAAAAACGCAGGATAAACATTCTTTCAAATTCTTTTCAAAAAAAGCATTTGATAACGTCAATTGGCATTTTATCTTCCTACAATTGAAGCAAATGGGCTTCGGCGAAAGATTTATTAAAGCAATAGAAACCATATACTATAAATAGTCAGCCAAGATAATGATAAATGGTGAATCGACGGATGCGATTCGAATTGAAAAAGGTACAAGACAAGGTTGGTACAAGAAGGAAGAATATAAACTTCAAGCTCTTGCCGACGATCCGGTTTTTATTATCGAGGATCCTTTAGAATCTATAACTTGTTTGATAGAAAGAATTGATGAATATGGGAAAGTGGCAGGCTTGAAAATTAATAGAGACAAAATGAAACTTTTGATAAAAAATATGTTGATGAAGCAAAAAAATGAGTTGGTAGAACGTTCTGGGATGCAGATTGCAAATAAAGATAAATATTTGGGGATATATTTTACCCCAAGGTAAGATATACCCCACTTTAAAAGAAAATAACTATGGTAAACTCAAACAGCAGATTGTGGCAGATTTGACTTAGTGGGAACACCTACAATTGTCTTTGTTGGGAAGAATATTAACAATTAAGATGAATATATTACCTAGAATTCTGTATTTGTTTCAGACTAAACATATTAAATTGACCAGAGGGTACTTTGCGGAATTAAATAAAGCGATGCTGAAGTATATTTGGCAAGGGAAAAAAGCAAGGATAAAAATAAAACTATTTTTTTAAAATTTAATTTTGTCACAACAGTATACACAAACATTGTCATAGTAAAAAAAAAACATATCATGAATATATATATATATATATATATATATATATATATATATATATATATATGATATGCATAGCTATATTAATTAGATATAATAAAAAGAACAATAGGACAGGAATGGTAGGCACTATTGTGCTGTTATGCACGCCCCTTATAGTCCTTTTAGGAATGGGGTGAGGTCAATAGTAGACAGTTTTTGGTTGAAGATTTTGGGATTTTTTGTAGAGACTATGGAGTCAGGTAATGAGTTCCAAGCATTAACAACTCTGTTGCAGAAGTCATATTTTCTGCAATCAAGTTTGAAGCAGTTGACATTACAAGACGAGAATTAGAGGCGGTTTTGGGCTACCTAATTGTGAATTATATTCTCAAGCAGCGAATTTCATGTGGATTAAAGAATGGATAACCCTAAAAAACAATAGAATATTGACTTTGGAAGGCTATGATCTGTTGTTGGGATGGCACGCCTTTTTATGGTATGGACAAGCTAAATTACAGGGCTATTTTAGAAGACATATAGTCAAAGAAACGTTGTTGTTAAATTGGGAAAAGATTAAGAAAAGTCACTTCTTAAAAATTCCATTGTGGGTTTCACCTATTGAGGCATTTTCTCACTCAATAACATTTAAAAAGGAACATATTGTTAGATATAATGAATTGTTGAATGAAAAGGGTGAGTTAAAATCTAAACTGGAATTAGAGGCAGAGGGTATAACAGTGAATTGGTTTGCATATTTGCAAATACAATCCAGATATGATAATGATGTTAAAACAGAAGGCTTAACCTAACGAGTTTTGATGAGATCTTAACAGGTTCAGATGACAACCTGATAAAGAAATTGTATGGATACTTATTAGAGGTGAAATTAGAGGAAGAACAAGTTAAAGAGACAATGATTGCTTGGGGGAGGAATTTTGGTTATGGGATAGACTTAAGAGGATTGGCAGAAATTGTGGATGTATAATTATAAAATGACAATGTCTACAGCGTTCAAAGAAGATTTGTATAAGATGTTTTACAGGTGGCATCTACCCCCGACAAGAATTGCCAGAATGTCTAAGGATAAACCTGAAAAATGCTGGAAATGTCATCAGATACCTGGATCGTATTACCACATGTGGTGGACATGCATTGAAGCGAAAAAATATTGGACTAAAATACACATGCGGTTGGAAAAAATGATTAAAAAGCATATTGACTTTAAGCCAGAAGTCTTTCTGTTGGGAATTATACCGGAGATATATACTAGAGATATAAAATATTTGATTGTGAATATTATTACAGCAGCTAGGATTGTATTTGCAAAAAATTGGAAAAATGAAAAGTTACCTTCGCAAGATGAAATAATTAGAAAAATGTTGGAATGTGCAGAGATGAGTAAGTTAACATTTGAAATTAGAGAACAAGAAGATAAGCAATATTATAAAATATGGGATTTATTCTACAATTGGTTAAACGGAAAGATATGTTAGGAAAAATGAGTATAAGATATATGTATGAAAGAGATGTTTATTTTCTGAATGCACAGAAGATATGTTAACACCCACACAGCACGTTGTAATGGAATTGATTTGATGAGGGTTTTTTTTATTCTATGTCTAAAAATAAATAAAAATTTTCCTAAAAAAAAACATACTTTCAAGTTGGATAAGTTTACATTTTGGTTGAGCGACGAGGTTTTCATTCAATTGCACACAGAGAGTGTTTCACGGCATCTAGAGTGAAGATGTATGTATTGATAGCATCACACTAACAACCCGTGTTATATAATTGGATCAGCTGCATCGTGACATAGAACTCAAGTCAGGCACATTGCAAAATTCAGATCATGTGTGCAACAACTTCCAGATGTGTGGGATGTCATCTTGGGTTATATTTTTTTTCAATCTCCAAAACCAGATGGCTGTAATCTAGTCGAATTCCAGACATCCAGAATAGGCGCAGTACAACTTTTGTTGTGTTCTTGTCAGGCTCCAAAAGCGAGAAAGACATGTGATTTTTCCAGGTCAATTGCTTCCATACTTATAGACAGAATCTTGCCAAAATGAAGTACCCTTCTTCTATCTAGACAAAATGGCCACGTTTTGTGAACTGTGCGGGAGGAGCTGTCTTCACCCCCTTTCTCTCACACAAACTATCCGAACTGAGCTGCCTCTTACTCCTTTGGAATGCACCCCTCCTTCCTGGGAATCCAGACTACGTTCCATCTCAGTTCTGCCATCTGTTTGTAGATTTATAATCCTTGCAAACATACTCTCCTACTTTTCCAGTTGTTTTATTCTGGCAAGTTTTCCTGGAGTTTCTGTTCCTGTCCAGGGTTGTCTTCGGGATGTCATCAAAGCTGTCCATGATTTTCGTGTGACGCATACGTGTGATGCACATAAAGAACAGGTGGAACTTGATTATACCAGTGTAGCCAGCCGGTTCGGACCGGTTCGGGAGAACTGGATATTAACTTTAATCTGGTTCGTCGAACTGGTAGTTGCAAGGACTGGCTGACCCTGCCCACTGCTCCCGTCCCCTCCCGGGAGTCTCCACGCAGCCCATTTTGGATGCCAGGTAAGTGCAGGGCCCACACGGAAGCTCTGGGAGGGTGAAAAACGGGCCTACCGGAAGTACCAAAAGTTCGGAAACGGGCCCATTTCCGGCCTCCAGAGTTTTGAGGAAAGCCTCCGGAGCCTGGGGAGGGTGAAATATCCCCCCCAATGGTGCAGGAAGCTAAATAGGCCACACACTCATGGCGAAGCCCACCCAGTAACCGGGCAGAGAAACGGTTGCTAACATTTTTCAATCCCACCTCTGACTGTGGCCATCCTTTTGATTGTATTTTTTTCTCCTCGCATCCTGAGAGCATCTCTGCTCTTATCTGTGTTGGGAAGCACCCAACCTGGCCAGGAGGAGGAATCAAGCTGGGAACTAGCCTGGAGTCACCGTGTAACCACAAAATGGCTAGGACTGACTCTCCCTCAGTTTCCTGGAGCCTTATCTCATTGTTCCCAGGGGTGGGCTGCCAGACTGGGCATGTGGTGACTCCAGCCCCCGAACCTGGCCCCATGCCTGAAAGTGACTCCGAAAGTGAGGGGGAAGGGCCAGTAAGGCTTACCTCGGGAACACCAATTCCTTTGGCTTGGCTCCAGGAGCCAGAACCAGACCAGCCGGAGGACGTAATGAGGCCTTCATCCCCTGATTCCTCCCTTCCCCAGGCTATGCCTTCAGACCCAGCTGATAATAATAATCAAGCTTGGCTTGACCATCGCTTCAGAAGATTAGAGAGGCGACGTCATCAAAAGGAAGCGTGGGGCAGAAACCCCATCCCACAGGATATATAAGGAGCTTTGGGACTGCTCTCACTCCACAGGAAGCAAAAGTTTAACTGAACCGTTTCAAAAAGAGCTGAAAGTCTTGCTACGTGAGTCATTTGTTTGAACTTTGGCAGGCAGCTGCGATGTCTCTGCCAGGACTGATAAGAGCCGTGAATCCACTGGCTGAAGGCCAGCTCGTGGGTCTGACGTGGGGAAGGAGACAGAACAGGGCAGATCCCCGTTTTACAGGCTGAACATAATGAAGTAGTTAGCTTGAACTCTGCATTGTGCGGCTCTGGTTGTTTGCACCTGACAATCTTGTGCCTGACAAGCTGAGAACGATTGTCTTCACCCACATTCCTCAACTGCCCTTTACCAACCGTCCAGTTTTCAAGTGTCCCTGTTTAATTGTCACATTGATCTTTTGGGTTTTGACATCCTGCCAAGAACGCTCTCATTTATCATGTTCGTAGTGGATATTTTGAAGACCAGTCTATTTTTTTCCCCTCCTTTAACGCCTTCACTATTTTAATTTGTCCTGATTTTTCAAGCGTCCATATGATAGCTTCTGTTTTGGGGAGCTGAGTCCATTTAGGTCTGACTCCCTTCCGATGAAATGGTGGTCCCAGCTAAAATAATGCTGATTTTACTTTTCTAAGAGTCCACTTTTTGCGAGGGTGTGATTCTGTGGTTTTTATGGTTCAACTTTTCTTAGGGCAGAAATACTGATCCCATCTATAGGACAGGTTTTTCCTTCCTTCCTTCCTTCCTTCCTTCCTTCCTTCCTTCCTTCCTTCCTCCCTCCCTCCCTCCCTCCCTCCCTCCCTCCTGCCCTTCCTCCCACCTTTCCTCTCCTTCCCTTTTCTTTCCTTTCCTTTTTCCTTCCCTCCTCCCATCTTCTTCTCCTTCCTCCCACATTTCCTCTTCCTTCCTCCCCTCCCCTTCCTTTCTCCCCTCTCTTCTCCTCTCTCCTCCCCTTCCTTCCCTCTTTCTTTCCTTTCCTTCTTTCCCTCCCTCCCATCTTCCTCTCCTCCCTCCCTCCTTCTTTCCCTCCCTCTCCACCCCTCCCCTCCCTCCCTTCCCTCTTTCCCTTCCTTCTACAAAATTGTCCCAGTACAACAGCCCATTTAGTAAGCTCTGTTTAGTGCTTTTTTTAAAAAAAAAAAGCCTTCTAGCCATTGTATTTCAGACTCTTTTATTCTGTCTCTCTATTCAGATTAATCTTGTTGAAAGAAAATAGTAATAGATCTTTCTAAAAGTGAAGGAGATCTTGGTGGAAACTGCTTAGTCAGCCCAGATAAAATCCAAATGAACTGATCTTTGCGTGAAAATCCATTGATATTTTTCTTCGGAAAAGCAGCTGAACCGGCTGAATCCTACCCCTGCATCTATCTCATTTCTTATTGTATTTATCGATTCGTTCAGGAGTTGGTGTTCTAAACTTGACAGCTCCGTTATGTGAAACCGAAAGGCAGGATTCAACAAGGGTGTCGTAATCAGATTTATGAAATCTTAATTTTTTTTTGAAAAGAGGTCTTTTTCGTGGCACCCCAGATGGGACTGGCACTGATCCAGTCACAATGATAACAATCCGTGTTGAGCAGGTTTATGACGGACAAGTGAGGACCCTAGGATGGTCAGTGTATGACAACCTTAAGAAGTTGGAGAAGTACCCCCTTGATGTTAGTGCAAAGGCAAAGAACTTGTTCATAGAAATGGCAGAGGATATTGCTAAAACCTTGACTGTGAGGAACTGTTTTGTATGTGGGGGGACCAATATGGGAGAACAGTGGCCCTGGGAAGCCATGGAAACCAACCCCACATTATACAACAATCTCTCCAGCACAGGGAACATTACCAAAAAGACCCACTTATTTTTTATTTATTTATTTATTTATTTATTTTGTCACAACAATATATGTAAGTATCATACAAAAAGATTATATAGTATATAAACATATATATGAGTAAATATTAGGAGGTATAAGCATATATATATAGGAAGAAGAAAAGAAAAACAATAGGACAGGAACGGTAGGCACGTTTGTGCTCTTATGCACGCCCCTTATGGTCCTCTTAGGAATGGGGTGAGGTCAATAGTAGAAAGTTTTTGGTTAAAGCTTTGGGGATTATGGGAAGAGACCACAGAGTCAGGTAAAGTGTTCCAAGCACTGATGATTCTGTTACAGAAGTCATATTTTCTGCAATCTAGATTAAAGCGGTTAACATTAAGTTTAAATCTATTGGTTGCTCTTGTATTATTGCAATTAAAGCTGAAGTAGTCTTTAACAGGAAGGACATTACAATAGATGATTCTATGAGTTAAACTTAGGTCTTGTCGAAGGCGACGGAGTTCCAAGTTTTCTAAGCCTAGGATTTCAAGTCCAAACTATTCTCAGGAATAGTTTGGACTCTGACCACAAACTTCTTCTTCTTCTTCTTCTTCTTCTTCTTCTTCTTCTTCTTCTTCTTCTTCTTCTTCTTCTTCTTCTTCTTCTTCTTATTATTATTATTATTATTATTATTATTATTATTATTATTATTATTATTATTTCATTTTGTCACAACAGTATACACAAACATCAACATAAGAAAATCAACAAATTATAAAAGAAAAATATATATATAAGCAAAAGTATGCAACAACCATGTTGATTTGATATAACGAAAGGGAACAATAGGACAGGAACGGTAGGCACATTTGTGTTCTTATGCACGCTCCTTATGGTCCTCTTAGGAATGGGGTGAGGTCAATAGTGGACAGTTTTTGGTTGAAGATTTTGGGATTATGAGTAGAGACTATAGAGTCTGGTAATGAGTTCCAAGCGTTAACGACTCTGATACAGAAGTCATATTTTCTGCAATCAAGTTTGAAGCGGGTTGACATTAAGTTTGAATCTATTGTTTGCTCTTGTATTATTGCGATCGAAGGAATTGCTTTGTACAATTTGGTACAGTTAATGTGGGAGAAGGCTTTCTGCATTGCTTTGCTACTGAACCTGCGCAATAAACCTTTCCTTCCCTGAAGAGCTGGCTCAAGTCTCATCTTTCTACAACATTTTCAAATCTAGCTGAGTGTTTTGAGCCACTAGGAGGCATAGCCCTCTGATTATTTTCAACTATTATAATTTCAGCGAGCTGTAGAGAATGATGGTTGTGTAAGAAAATGCCTCATTCAGGTTTGATCTATAATGTTTACTGAGTAATGTTTTAAGTGCACTCAGTCATGGGAACCAGAAAGCAAGTTTCATAAGAGGTAGCATATTTTTTTTTATTTTGGGGGGAAAATGACATTATTTCCCATATGTTTATAAAATCTCTCTGGTCCTAAGAGGCTATTCTAACCATGAACTGCAAACAAATGAAATGGCAGACAAGTACAGTGTGCAGAAAACTGAACTGCAATTCAAGTGTAAAACAATCCTTCTTGAAACACAACCTGCATGTTGAATGGACACAAATATGCAGCACCGTTGATACACAATACACGCAACGCTAAATTAAACATAAAGCAAGTATTTATCAACTCTAGCTTCCTATCTATTAAATGGAATTCAGAAATCCATTGTTATCTGAATAAGACAATAATGAAAGATTATAATTTAATAAAAACATGGGTATTATTATTATTAGGATTATATAACTTGTCAAACGTAAATATGATCAATATTATTTTATTGGTGTTAAAATGTGACTAGAAAGGGGATATTTTTTTAAACCTAATAGTGGCATAACTAAAAATTAGAAAGGGGATAAACAATGGAAGATTATAATTTAATATAAATCTGACTTATTATTAGAACTATATAAGTTTGCTAAACACAACAAATATGATTATTAATATTTTATTAGTAAAAGGAGTGACATTCAGAATTTGTAGAGTGGTATAATAACAACATATTGAAATATCGAATAATCAAAGAATGAAAGATTCTTATTCAACAAAATACGTGGTCTATTAATACAGTTTTATAAGATTGTCAACTGTATTAAATATAAAGAATATTGTTCAATAAACCCATTTGTACTAAAATGTAAGACACTCCAGTACCACATTGTTCGCACAATGCTATGTTTGTAAAAAAACTAAAAAACTTTTTTAAAAAAAGAAATCCAAGAGTAAATATAAGGTAAGCAATAAAAGCCAAGTTGTAATTTTTGCACAGGTTCCAAATAAAAAGTGCCAAAAGGAAAGTTTCACAGAAACAAAGATTTAGTGTCAGAAAGGTGTGTAAGTAGATAACACACTATATATCAGGCCTAGCCATGTCAATCTGTTGGATGTGTTCACTCTGTCTAGTCCAGGAGTCAGCAACCTGGCGCTCTGGAGCCGCATGTGGCTCTTTCATCCCTCTGCTGCAGCTCCCTGTCACTCAAAATATGGGTCACAACTGCCAATGCGCGACACCCACCAATGCACAATTTATTAAGCTTTTTGACCCCCGGTAGGCCAATCATGGATAAATCCAAGAAAAGAAAAGCTTCAGAAGAAAACAGAATCTTTAATTCAACTATATATGCTAGTTTTGTGGCCGCTTAGGAAATAGTCAGGCACGCGAAGAGTTTTGTGGCTCCCGATGTTTTCTTTTCTCTGGGTAAAACGTAAAGGTAAAGGTTCCCCTCGCACATAGTCGTTCCCGATTCTAGGGGGCGGGGCAGGGCAGTGCTCATCTCCATTTCAAAGCCGAAGAGCCAACGCTGTCTGAAGACGTCTCCGCGGTCATGTGGCCGGCATGATTCAATGCCAAAGGCGCATGGAATGTTGTTCCCTTCCCACCAAAGGTGGTCCCTATTTTTCTACTTGCATTTTTTATGTGCTTTCGAACTGCTAGGTTGGCAGAAGCTGGGACAAGTCACGGGAGCTCACCCCTTTACGCGGCGCTAGGGATTCGAACTGCTGAACTGCTGACCTTTCGATCGACAAACTCAGCTGTTTACCCACTAAGCCACTGCGTCCCTTACTTTCTCTGGGTAACGGGTCCAAATGGCTCTCTGAGTGTTTCATGTTGCCTGATCTAGTTGGTTAAAGTAACTTGGCAGCTGTGTTCAAAATAAGCCAAAAAGTTTAAAAGGCGCCCCATATAATTATGGCATTACATCAACCCTTGTGGTCAAGAAATGATCATTATGCACAAGATTGCATCTGACCTCTTCAAAGATCCTAGAGCTACACAGCCTGCATTTAAATATTAGGCTATAATTTCAGTGCAGAAGTTCAGTAAGGTTGGTAAACCAGTCCTATAAGGTCCGCGTTGTCTGTTTTCCTGAATCCTTCCTTTGTTAAAAAAGAAAAAAACCCTGAATTCTGAAGATTGATATTGTTAAACAAAGTTAAATAGAATAGAATTCTTCATTGGCCAAAGTGTGATTGGACACACCAGGAATTTGTCTTCGGTGCGTAAGCTCTCACTGTACATGAAAGCCATAAGTCAGTGTCGGCAAACCTATGGCGCATGTGACACTTCATCCCGAGAAGAATGCACGGCCTCCCTGGCTCCTATTCTGTGTTCCTGTGATCACACATGCACCGGTCAGCTAGCCGTCGCGGGAGCGGTGGAACCCAGAAGAGCGGCATTCCGTCACACATGCGCAGGCCAGCACCCAAATCTCCGGGTTGATGTCACGCGCATGCGCAATGGCCAGCTGTTCATCAGGTGCCAAAATTTAAAAAAATCAAAAAAATCTATCTATCTATCCATCCATCATCTATCTCTATCTATCTATTTATTTATTTATTTTATTTTGTCACAACAATATATGTAGGTATCATACAAGAGATTATATAGTATATAAACACATATATGAGTAAATATAAGGAGGTATAAGCATATATATAGGAAGAAGAAAAGAAAAAAAACAATAGGACAGGAACGGTAGGCATGTTTGTGCGCTTATGCACGCCCCTTATGGTCCTCTTAGGAATGGGGTGAGGTCAATAGTAGAAAGTTTTTGGTTAAAGCTTTTAGGATTATGGGAAGAGACCACAGAGTCAGGTAAAGTATTCCAAGCACTGATGATTCTGTTACAGAAGTCATATTTTCTGCAATCTAGATTAAAGCGGTTGACATTAAGTTTAAATCTATTAGTTGCTCTAGTATCATTGCAATTAAAGCTGAAGTAGTCTTTAACAGGAGGACATTACAATAGATGATTCTGTGAGTTAAGCTTAGGTCATGTCGAAGGCGACGGAGTTCCAAGTTTTCTAAGCCTAGGATTTCAAGTCTGGTGGGATAGGGTATTTTGTTTTCAGAGGAGTGGAGAACTCTTCTTGTAAAATATTTCTGGACACGTTCAATTGTATTGATCTCAGAGATGTGGTGAGGGTTCCAAACAGGCGAGCTGTATTCTAGAATTGGTCTAGCAAATGTTTTATATGCTCTGGTTAGTAGTGTGGTGTTTTTGGAAAAGAAGCTATGCAAAATTAGGTTTACAATCTCTATATATGTATGTATGTATCTGTCTGTGTCTGTGTCTGTCTGTCCATATCTATCATTTATCCATCCATCCATCCATCCATCCATCCATCCATCCATCTATTTCTTTCTTTCTTTCTTTCTTTCTTTCTTTCTATCTATCTATCTATCTATCATTTATCCTTCCTTCCATCCATCCATCCATCCATCCATCCATCCATCCATCCATCATCTATTTCTATCTATCTATCTATCTATCTATCTATCTATCTATCTATCTATCTATCTATCTATCTATCTATCTATATCATTTATCCATCCATCCATCCACCCATCCATCCATCTATTTCTATCTATCATCCATCAATTTATTATCTATCTATCTATCTATCTATCTATCTATCTATCTATCTATCTATCTATCTATCTATCTATCTATCTATCTATCTATCTATCTATATCTGTCTATATCTATCTGCCTGCCTGCCTGCCTATCATCTATCTTTCATCTGATTTTTAACTCATCTTTATTATTTTTATAAAAAGCTCAAGATGGCCACCATAGCTAAATACTCCTTCCTCCTCCTATTTCCTCCACAACAACAACCCTGTGAGGTGGGTTGGGTTTTGAGTGAGCGACTGGCCCAAAGTCACCCAGCTGAGCTTTCATATATTATTATTATTATTATCCCTTATTTAGACAGGAATGAATCCATTTGGAGACTTCGATGAAAGGCCTGGCATTGCCGTGCTGCAGGTTTTAACAGGGCTCTTCCGGTCTAGAGTTGCTACTTCAGCAACCAGGGGCCCCTTTTCTGTGTCTGGCGATTTGGGGAGAACACGCCCCGCCATAAAGTCCCAGAGGAGAAGCGGGCGCGGGAATGCAACGGCTGGCTGGCCCGAGGGAATGAAATAGTTTCCGGCAAACTCTGGCTCCCCAAAGTGCTAACTTGGGAGCTTTGAGCTGTCAGACGGAGCTGCGTGTGAGCTGCGTTTGTAACGGTTACAGTTTAATTCTCGGAGGCAGAAGGGAAGGGAAGAAAGAGAGAGAGAGAGAGAGAGAGAGAAGGAAGGAAGGAGGAAGGAAAAGAAAGGAAGGAAAAGAAAGAGGAAGAAAAGAAAAAGAAAAGAAAGAGAAAGGAACAAAGAAGAGGGGATCAATTTATTATCTATCTATATCTGTCTATATCTATCTATATCATTTATCCATCCATCTATTTCTATCTATCTATATCATTTATCCATCCATCCATCCATCCATCCATCCATCCATCATCTATTTCTATCTATCATCCATCAATTTATTATCTATCTATATCATTTATCCATCCATCCACCCATCCATCCACCCATCCATCCATCTATTTCTTTCTTTCTATCTATCTATATCTGTCTATATCTATCTATCATCCATCAATTTATTATCTATCTATATCTATCTGCCTGCCTGCCTATCATCTATCTTTCATCTGATTTTAACTCATCTTTATTATTTTTATAAAAAGCTCAAGATGGCCACCATAGCTAAATACTCCTTCCTCCTCCTATTTCCTACACAACAACAACCCTGTGAGGTGGGTCGGGGTTTGAGTGAGCGACTGGCCCAAAGTCACCCAGCTGAGCTTTCCTATAATATTATTATTATCCCTGATTTAGACAGGAATGAATCCATTTGGAGACTTCGATGAAAGGCCTGGCATTGCCGTGCTGCAGGTTTTAACAGGGCTCTTCCGGCCTAGAGTTGCTACTCCAGCAACCAGGGGCCCCTTTTCTGTGTCTGGCGATTTGGGGAGAACACGCCCCGCCATAAAGTCCCAGAGGAGAAGCGGGCGCGGGAATGCAACGGCTGGCTGGCCCGAGGGAATGAAATAGTTTCCGGCAAACTCTGGCTCCCCAAAGTGCTAACTTGGGAGCTTTGAGCTGTCAGACGGAGCTGCGTGTGAGCTGCGTTTGTAACGGTTACAGTTTAATTCTCGGAGGCAGAAGGAAGGAAAGAAAGAAAAAGGGAATTGTCTGCAAGGGGTGCCTGCTCTGGGGGATAGGGTGGTAGTCCCAGAGAAACTGAGGGAAAAAGTTCTGGAACTCCTGCATGAGGGTCACCCAGGAATTGTGAGGATGAAGGGTTTGGCTAGGAGCTATGTCTGGTGGCCCCTAATGGACAGGGAAATCAGTGACAGGGTTGGCCGATGCCAAGTATGTCAGGAATCCAGACCACTACCACCCACGGCCCCAGTTTTGGAGTGGGAGAAACCCCAAGGCCCTTGGTCCCATACACATTGATTTTGCGGCCCTTCCACGGCCAAACATTTCTAATTGTGGTGGATGCATTCTCCAAATGGCTGGAGATCATCCTAATGAAATCCACAACCGCTGGAGCTGTCATCTCAGCACTAAAACACCTTTTCGCCACGCACGGGCTACGGACACCCTCGTGTCCGATAACGCCCACAGTTCACCGCAGCATTATTTGAAGGGTACCTGGCTGAAGAGGGCATCCGACATGCCCTCTCAGCGCGTTCCACCCCGCGTCGAACGGCCTTGCTGAACGTTTGTCGGAGTGCGAAGAAGCGCTATCAAGCGGCCCGGCGATTGGCAGGCACAAATCGACGCATTCCTAACCGTCAACACAGGACCCCTGTGTGGCCACCGCCGCAGCCCAGCCGAGCTGCTAATGGGGAAGCTACGGTGCCCACTAGACCGGCTACACCGAACTACGTACAGGGCGGGTTCAAAACAAAACCAGATAGAATCCGAGAGTTAAACATAGGAGACTCGGTGTGGGCACATAATTACAGCGGCCCTAACTGGAAGAGGGGATAGTCATAGACAAACGGGCCCCAAATCTTATCTAGTGGAACTAGACGATGGCAGAATCTGGAGGCGCCACATAGATCAATTAAGAAACAGATTGAGCGATAAGGCAGAATTAGGCGAGAACAGCCCTGACTATGATTTAATTAACCCCACAGCTGACTGGCGCCAAGAACAAACAGAAAGCGTAAGCAACCAAACAGAGACTTATCTGAGTCAGGCGAGGTCCAGCGACACCCTCCGGTCCTCTAGAGGACAGCAGGTCCGAGCCGGCGAATAATCCAGGGCCGGATGGCGGGAGGAGGAGCTCAGAGGAACGAAAAGTCCCTCCGCAAGCTCGACTCAACTCCAGAAAGTGAACTGCGAGGTCCGGGAGAGTCAGGAGGCATGCACGTACCTGCAGGACTACGAGAGAAGTATGCAAATATTGGCAAAGTGCCTTCTGGGAGGGAAGGAGTGTAATGTATTACTGTAAGTTTTGGCGGGAGTTTTAGGCGGGAAATATCTCGTTTCTGATTGGATGCAGCCTCAGGCTGAAGTGTATATAAGGAGAGGTTTTTCTCCAGAGTTTTGCTGGGTCACACTATATTAAAGAGCTGTTGTCACTAACCTGGTCTCCTGCCTCGTCAATACCCAAACATAACAGACAAACTCAGCTGTTTACCCACTAAGCCACTGCGTCCCTTACTTTCTCTGGGTAACGGGTCCAAATGGCTCTCTGAGTGTTTCATGTTGCCTGATCTAGTTGGTTAAAGTAACTTGGCAGCTGTGTTCAAAATAAGCCAAAAAGTTTAAAAGGCGCCCCATATAATTATGGCATTACATCAACCCTTGTGGTCAAGAAATGATCATTATGCACAAGATTGCATCTGACCTCTTCAAAGATCCTAGAGCTACACAGCCTGCATTTAAATATTAGGCTATAATTTCAGTGCAGAAGTTCAGTAAGGTTGGTAAACCAGTCCTATAAGGTCCGCGTTGTCTGTTTTCCTGAATCCTTCCTTTGTTAAAAAAGAAAAAAATCCTAAATTCTGAAGATTGATATTGTTAAACAAAGTTAAATAGAATAGAATTCTTCATTGGCC